>NW_007727408.1:0-11458 GCF_000696425.1 Galeopterus variegatus
TTTCTGGTTCAGGATTCAATTCAGGATCAGACATTACATTTAGTTGTCATATTTCTTTAGTACAAACCCTATTTTCTGATGAAAGTTTTGGGGAATTTATGTTGAAACTTTTAAATTTCAGTTATTACAAAATAGCAATTATTTTAAAATTCTCTTCCACCAGAGATAAAATATAGGGGCTAAAATTTCATTTAATTCACTATTAATTCCCCGGAATTTGGACATCTGCCTAAATTACATATTAGGGAGATCTTTGCAGACTTTGGAGAAAAGGCCTTTCCTTTGCCTGAAAGTGGGATAGATTGGGGATTACAGAAGATTTGAGGTTCCAGGCAGTATGTCATTTTTTAGTTGCATAGTTAGCCACCGTATTACCTGGCAAGTGAAGGAGACCGTGAATATCCATGTATGATATGCTGAAGAATGAACAGTCTCCTAAGGGTTTACAATGGTGAGCCAAGCCTCTTAGCACTATAGGGTCAACAGAGTAGCCTATGATGTTTGTTATCCCGGCCCTCTGTAGAAGAAACAAAGCTTTATATGGTGTTTTAGTTTTAGAAACTATCAGAAATATATATATGTTTATATTAGTTTCAGAAATATATATCTGTACCAAGCTGTTATATCAGCTGCAACAGAAATATAGCAGTTTAAAAAATTTAAGAATTGCCTCAAGTATGTGAAACAAAAGATATAGCTCTAGCTGGGAAAATTTTTCAAAAATCCCATTGAGTTTAAGTTACATCTGAAGTCATTTACAATAGAATTAATATTAAAAATCAGTATTTTATGATTCCCAACAGTTATCTAAAACATGTTTCATAAGCCTCAGGTTTAATTGCAGATGACTAAAGACAGGGTTTGGCAAAACTGTTTGATGGTAGAAGAATCCTTATCACTTTTTATCAAATGGCAAGAAAACACAAAAAAAGTTCTGTTCTTTGTGGTAGAGAAGAGCATAATCAAGAACAATCTTTCTCAAAATCTTTACCTCCATCTGATTAGTTAGGAAATAACTAATAAGTTCTTTGTTTAATTCTCTGGATTGTAAATACCCAGCAGAGATTTTCTATCAGCAAGAAAGGGTAAACTGTTTTAATAAATAAAGTACCTTTTAGGTCCAAATTCTTTACATTCTGGTTTCTCTTTAATTATAGCTGATTCTCAAAAGAATACTTAAATTTCTGGTTTCTTATTTTTCTCCTCTCAAGAAGAGAAATTATGTTATTCTTTTTCTATATC
Organism: Galeopterus variegatus; assembly: GCF_000696425.1. Classification (NCBI taxonomy): domain Eukaryota; kingdom Metazoa; phylum Chordata; class Mammalia; order Dermoptera; family Cynocephalidae; genus Galeopterus; species Galeopterus variegatus. The sequence goes on from NW_007727408.1 coordinate 1,243, forward strand.
TCAGAAGGTTTATAGTCAGTTAGAGGCAGGACACCACACATAAACACTTAAGACATTTAAAAAATAAGTAAAGGCATTGCCAGCTATAATTGTGTTTCGATCTCAAAAAAGGACTTGTGAGTTAGTGGAAAGAGAGTTTGAATCAGTGGAGAAGGGGGCAGGCTGGCTTTCCATGTAGGAGGATTTCTACGAGCATGATTTGTGGCAACTGTGGTGGAGGCAATGGGATGGATAACCAGAGTGGGTTCAGGGCATGCTTGACTAGAAAGCCAATCAGAGGAGTTTAGATTTGGGGTGATAAGTAGCTTGTGTCATATTATATCAGGTTCTTGTACTTTTTGCAATTCCCTGATGATGAAGGTGTTTTATAGGAAATTAGTCTACTGCCATATAAAAAAGTTATCTGAAAAAGGACAGGCTTACTGAAAGTGTGGGCAATACTAGTGGCTGTGGGAATGGAGAACAATTTGAGCTATGTAGGTGTCAGAAATATAAGTGGTACCTTCATATTAAATTGCCATTCTCTTTGGTTTCTGACTTGTAGCACATTCTCAAAAACAATTGTGAAAGGTGCCAAAAGGGCAGGGAAAATGACAATTGGACGGCAGTATTTATTGAAGAGGAGGACAGGAACAATTGTGGAAGAGAGAGTAAATCGTCCTGGATGGAATGACGAAGATGACATATCTGGTATGTGAGAACTCATTTTTCTTTCATCTTTCAATTTTATTCTTTCTTCTCATGTGAATAAGAAACTAAAATGTACTTTCATTTACACCTCGACTCACAAAAACCTAGATTTCATGAGAAGATTAGAAGCATTTACTAGCTTCTCAGAACTGCGGGGAAAAATTATTTTTCCCAATATTCCATTGTTCTGGTAAGATTTTGTTAAATTATACTTCTCCTTTACTAAATTCATACAGCTAATTGGCCATTTTATGTGGGTCTCATTAAAGGGTAAAAGAAGGAAACCCTGCTGCACAGAGAATTTGGGTATAAGATAGTCCCCGGTACCTTACAAATGTAATAAGAATAAGGAAGTAAGGACATTGAATATTTGAAGTTGAAGATTTGTGTTTTTGGTAAGAACATTGTGGGTGCTCTTCACCAAAGCAGGGGACCTACGATGAAGGAATTCTTAAATGATAAGAAAATAACTCCTGTTAAGTATTTAATAAAAGAACAGAATTTGGGCATCTGAGATACCTCTCAGTTAGGAAAATAGAGACAGAAAGCTAGTAGGAAAATGTATTATTAAATTTAACATGACAAAGAATCTGATCTAATGGTTAGCAAAATGCCATTACACACTTTTCCTTCTCAGAATCTTAGAATCAATCACCAGTGATTATAAAACAACTACTACTAACATCATCTTAAAAAAAGAAACCTCATCTTTAGAGAGAACGTTGGTTGTAAGGTCTCTGTTTGAGTTCGTTGGGATAAAGAAACGTGTGTGGTTTTGTGTGTATATATGCATACCCTGTGTGAGAATGTGTACATACAAGCTTGCCTCTGGGGACAATTAAAAGACCCACCATTACGATACTGAAATGTCTATTAGTTGGAACCCTGGCCTCCTCACAGTCATATGGAAAGCCATAAAAAAATTACTGCTATCCATCATGATTGACTCTTCCAACTTGAAATTTTTATGACTTCATGAGACAAAAACTATTATTCTTTGATAGTTATTCCCCCAAAAGACCAAATTATATGATATTTTTGCTTCTCTGAAAATAAAACAGCAATACAAAACTGATGCCTGATTATGTTGAATTATGAAGTTCACAAATTGAAACTCAAAGTCTTATATTTGTCAGGATAAACTGTTGGTTTTTTCTTTTTTTCTTTAATTTTCATGAAAGAGAGCCATATCTTTCCCTTGCACATCTCTCATTTTAAAAATAAGTAGGAAAGTAAATTAGGACATTTTTAACATGGAATTTTTTTTTTTTTTGTAGTTAGAACATGCAGTCCCAATTAGGAATGTCCTTTAAAAAAAAAGAAAATCCTCCCTAAAATACTTGATTATTGAGTAAATTCTTTCATATCTAAAATCTTAAAGGATTCTGTAACATGTGATTGCAAAAGTGTGAGGGAGTTTCCCATGTATACAACATCCCCTAACAAAAATATTTCCAGGAAAAAAGTAGAATTTCTTTATACCTCCCTAAGAAAACTCTTTTTCATTCTGGTGAACTTCTGAACTTCTGATTAATCTAGAAATTTCTAATAAACGTTTATGCTCTGAAAAATAAACCGAAACCTGGGTGATGAATTTCGTAGTGATCATATTAAAGATAAATTTTACTGACAAGTTAGCCCCTGACAACATTTGGGTGTTTTTAAGAGTTCTAAGTAGAAATCACTGTAATTTCACATTAATAAGCAAGCCGTAATGAAACAGAAAAATATGGGTAATGAATTCAAAATTATATTATTTTTAGGAAGTATTTAAATGGTATTATTTCCTGACATTTTTTAGTTAATCAGGTTTCTTATATTTGATTTCCTGACTATCCATTACTGTTTTACTTTACGTTCGAGTATGATTCCTCACAGATGTTGCATGATTTAATCAGTGATATACGTAATACCTGTAGCCCTAATGTAAACCTCTTTTAAAGATCCTCTTCAAAAAGAAGTTTTAAATCCTTTACTTTGAGCTATTCATTTCTTCAAAGCTTGTCTCTGCCATCACAGTTTCAGATGATAGCGAACTCCCTACAAGTACCACCCTGAAGGCCTCAGAGAAGTCTACAATGGAACAGTTAGTAGAAAGAGCTTGTTTCAGAGACTATCAGCGTTTAGGTTTGGGAACCATAAGTGGCAGCTCTTCCCGTTCAAAACCAGAGTATTTTCGAATTACTGCCTCCAACAGGATGTATTCACTCTGCCGGAGGTAAGTCTACCAATGGGCTCCAGAAAGGAGCCTTCTTTAATTTCTTCCCATTTGATCCTTGGACAGGCTGTTTATATCAATAGCCCCAGAGATAGATGAAAATGCCAGAAAATAGGAGCAAGACCTCCACGGATATATGTATTTAATGGATACTTTTTATGCAGCATGAGCAAGTGTCTCATGAGAATTCCCAGAAGAAAAATTACATCACTGAAAGGTGCCCATATTAGTTCAGAAGATGAATGGTAAAGTTCTTGTCCCCTTTATGGATTCCCTTATTTGTCCTTCTCTTCCCCATTTGCCTCTTTTCTAGCATACCTGAAAATAACTTGAATAAGAATAGGATTTACTCAGGCAGATAGGAGAGACGAAAGTCTGCAGTAGACCAGGGATCCACAAACTTTTAAATATTTTCGTTCCGCGAGCTATATGTCTTTTGTTGCAACTACTCACCTTGGCCACAAAAGTAGCCATAGACAGTAAGGAAATGAATGAGTGTAGCCAGTTTGGGCCCATAGGTTATGTAATTTGCTGACCCAGGTGTAGGCAGGGCTTTCTTATACTATCTAATTAGAATATTTTCAAGGAGATATTACTTAAAGAATGTAAACGAACACTTTTTTTCCTATTCTTGTCATCTCTTACTGTTTTTCAAATATGTTAAGCCCTATTCCATGCCCTACTATTTGTAAATGTGTATTTTCTAAAACTGCATTTCCACCATTCACAACTTTAGTCATTTTCATCTCTGGGCAAGTTGGGTTTGTTGTTTGTTTGTTTGTTTGTTTTTGCATTTATAAATTCCTGCTTTGATTAAATAGTTCTGAAAGAACTTTATAAATTAGAAGCATTGTACATATTTTAGAAAGCTGTCTTAATGTTACTATTAGTTTCAACCCTGCTTTTCCTGAAGAACTATAGCCATGTCATTTTAAATGCCACTTTAAGTTTACAAATACCAATGTGAAACTTGAGAAACAAGTTGGGAATATAGTTTGAGATTGTGGCCAAATAGACATTTTGCATGGAGTACTTAAAGTTGGGATTCTGAGCGCACAGTAATTTATCTGGGATTCTCTATCATTCTGACTAAATTCTCTTTATAGATAACTGTAAGTGGTGGTATTAGGGTGTGATGTCCTGCTGTTCGGGAAGCTTGCTATCGAAATTATGCCTGCCAGTGAGAAAATAGACATCATTTATCATTTCAGTCTGTCAGAAAGAAAAATAAAATGTTATATACAACTTGGTAGAACCCTTGTTATAAAGTGTTTATGGGGTATAAAATAATATATATCTAAGCAATTAGAAGGAAGGAAATGGAATAATAAAAAATAATCTAAAAGAAGGCAAATAAGAGAGAAAAGGGAACACAGGACAGATGAAACAAATAGAAAACAAGTAGTAAGATGGTAGATTTAGATTCAAACATATCAGTAATTAAACTAATTGTAAATTGACTAAATGCTGCAGTTAAAAGAAAGAGGTTAACAGGGTTTTGAGTTTTGTTTAAAGCTTTCTGCTGCTTTTAAGGAACATATATTATATACAAGGATAGAAGAAGGTAGAAAATTAGAAGGATAGAAAAAATACACCATGCAAAACAACCTTTAAAAAGAAGCTGTTATCACTATGTAAATATCAGAGTACACTTTAAGGTAAAAAGCATTACTAATAATAAGGAAGGATGGTTCATAATGACAAAAGGTTTATTTCTCGGGCAAGAATTCATTAAGACCAAATGGAGTTCATTATAGGAATACAAAACTGGATTGACATTTGAAAACCAGTCATTATAATTCACCACATTAACAGAATTAAAAAGAAAAAATATGTAATAAGTTTATTATATACAGAAAATCATTTTATAAGATGTAATATACATTTGTGATTTTTAGAAAAAGGACTCTTAGCAAATTTGAAATAAAGAGGTAGCTCCTTAATCCGGTAAGTGCCTTAAAAATCCTACAGCAAAAATGACTTAATGCTAAAATATGGGGCGCTTTTTCTCTGAGATCAGGAGAAGACAAGGATATCCACCGTCACCCCTTCTATTCAGTGTTGTACTAGAGGTCCTGGATACTATAAAAAGGCTAGAAAAATAAATAATAAAAGGTACAAAGATTGAAAGAAAGAAAAAAAACTGTCATTATTCACAGATGACCTGAATGTACGTGTAGAAAATCTGATGGAATCTACAGATAAACTTTTAAAATTAATAAGCAAATTTGGTAAGGTCACTGGTGCACGGTCATTTTACAATAATTAGTAAAACAAAAACAAAAACAAGTCATTACAAAATGAAATTTTAAAAGGTGATGCTATTTTGGTACTACTGATACTATTTACAATAGCACTAAATACCATGAAATACTTAGGAATAAATCTAATGAAAGATGCATAACACCTCTGCTCAGAACATTCAAAACAATATTGAGGACCATTAAAGATCTAAATAGATAGATATTTCATGTTCTTAGATTAGAATACTCAATATTCTTTTTTTTTTAAAAAAGATGACCGGTAAGGGGATCTCAACCCTTGGCTTGGTGTTGTCAGCACCACGCTCAGCCAGTGAGCAAACCGGCCATCCCTATATAGGATCCGAACCCGTGGCCTTGGTGTTATCAGCACCGCACTCTACCGAGTGAGCCACGGGCCGGCCTAGAATACTCAATATTCTAAAACTGCAATTTCTCCTGAAATTGATCTATAGATTCAATGAAGTCCCAATCAAAATTCCAGCAAAATGTTTATGGCAATTGAAAAGACGATTCTCAGAATTGTATAGAAACGTAGAACGCCAAGAGCAGTCGAGATAGTCTCACAGAATAATTCTACAGGACATCAAGACTTTTTATAAAGCTACAGCAATTAAGACTGGGATAAGCACAAGGATGGACAAACAGACCAATGGGGCAAAATAGGGAATAGAGAAACATTCCAACATATATGGTCACTTGATTTAAGATAAAGGTTATACTAAGGGCTGTGGATAGAAGTTTTTTCAATAATGTTGCTACATATATGAGGAGTCTTCAAAAATTTCACAAAAGGATTTGTATTCATTCCCATCGGTCTGTAATCTATACGTAAAAGGTTAAAGCAATAAAGCTTACAAAAGATAGGAGAATATCTTCATGCTCTAGAGGTAGGAAAAGCATTATCCATAAAGTAAAAAATTGATAAATTAAGAAGTTCTATACATCAGAAGATATCATTAACAAAGTAAAAAGGAAACAAAAAATGTCAGGAGACTTGAACAGGTACTTCACAAAAGAGGTTATCTTGGTGCCAAAAAAAAAATTCTTGAAAAGATGCTCAACCTATTAGTCTTCAGATAAATACAAATTAAATGAGACTACCATATGCCTACCAAAATGGCTAAAATTTTAAAAAGCAACAATACAAAATGTTTGTAAGGTTGTCAAGCAAAGTGAACTCTCATTTATTGCTGGTAGGATTATAAATTGGTTCAACAACTTTGGAAAGTTGTCTGCCAGCATCTCCTAACTACTTAACATCTACTGAACATATTCATAACCTATTACCTCTTAGGAGGTATAGAATTTCCAACAGGAATACATATGTGCTCCCAAACAACATCTACAAGACTGTTCATGCCAAATTATTCTTAATAATCAAAAACTAGAAACTACTCAAAATCAACAACAGAATATATAAGTAAATGGTATTATGATCACATCATGGGTACCATGCATGCAGTAGTAAAAATGAACAAACTACAGCTCAGACAGTGCCATGGATGGGTCTCACAAACACAGTGTTGAGCAAGAGAAGACAGATGAAAGAATGATTTCTATTGGTTCCTTTTATCTAGAATTCAAAAACAACTAATGGGTACAAAACTGTGCTATCTACCCTAAGTGAATCATTGTGCAGTATATACATGTACTGGAACAACATACTGTACCCACAAATAAATACAAGTAAATTTTAAAAATTTTTGAATAAAAAAAATAAAATTCAACCATATTGTTAGCAGTCAGGTTAGTGGTAGAGGGAGAAATAGTGATTTGGAGGAAACATGAGAGGATCTCCCTGGATGCCGGCAATGGTCCATTTCCTGACCTACCTGGTAGTGACGTGGGTTTCTTTTTCTGTTAATTCATGCATGTTTGGGGCATTTTTATGTGATTTATTCTATGATTTAAAAGTTTCCACAGCAGCTTCTGAAGCCCAGTGCACCTCTTGAGGCTCACTCTGGAGCTCAGAGCTGAAGGCTCTGGATAGTGGGATAGGGTGGTTGGCAGGGTAATTGTTATCTTGCATTACTAAGTGAGGCTGGTACTGAGAGTGATCTTTATTGGTCTTAAGGCTCAACTCTATTTGCCCCAGCACCAAGGCTTATCCAGCTCGAGCCCATGTCTGAGAGCAGGAGAGCCTTAGATCACGTGTATAGCAGAGCATAGTCTGTGGTGCTCATGTCCAGAGGAAGGAGGGGACAGCCCACTAAGGGAGGGCAGGGAGTGAATGAGTGCACTGGTTCTTTTCTAGCTATTGAAGCAGCTCCTGGAGCCATTAAACATTACTCCCTTATCTAATACACATTATCATTGTATCTAGAAGCAAGCAGGGAAAAAAACAAATATTAAAGTGGAGTTGGAAATAGAGTGTTCTTGAATTTGAAGAGAAGTCAAAAAAGGTAGAAATAGAGGGTCCTAATAATGGAATGCAATTCCAGTCTTCATGAATGATTACGTCTACAGCTTGGTCTTCTTATCAATTTGTGGTATTAGAAAAATACAGGCTACAACTTAGAGCACCAAAGTGCTAGGCTTTCAGAATGTTTCCAAAGTATCATCGGTTAAGTACGGCAAGTTAATTTGGCATTCACTAAAGTACTTGAAGGTTATGATTTACTTGACCATAAACTGAATTTCCTCTCCCTCCTCTCAGCACTGGTTTATATCAAGATAAGGGATTAGAAGTTCTGGAAATGGATAGTGGTGATGATTGTACAACACTGTGAATGTACTTAATGCCATTGATTTGTACACTTAAAGAAGGATAACATGGTAAATTTTATGACAGGTATATTTTACCACAATCAAAAAATTACCAGAAAAAGAGATACAGGAATAGTGGTTGGGAGCTTATAAATATGAAATCTCTTTAGTGTAATATTTCTCAATAAACTGAAGAATTTACTCTCTGAAACCTGCCTATCTTCTCGCACTTATTAATCAAACAAGATACTCTTATCTATTTATTTTTCCAGCATGATATCCTGTAACTTTATGAGCTAATTTTTTTAAAATAAATATCAACATGAAGTGTTAATAAAATATTTGAACTCATTTTGACATTTGAACATATTGTTCTCATACCAAAAATCATTTGGTTTTGATTTTTAATTCTTTCACTATCTCAGGCAATCTAATATTGGTGTACTCCATCCTCTGTTGTGGTGGTGATCTATCAATTGTTGACAATTTAACTTGTCATCCTCATAAAGTTGACATTGATCCATTTAACAAGGGACTTTTTTAATACTTCTACATAATATTTTTATGTTCTAGGCTAAGGTTATTCAGCAAAAGTTTACAGTATCACTGAAAGGAGCTCATTTCACAAAAAGATTACCGATCAGTGGATGAGTTAGCTATTTCCACCATCTAGGCCTTTTTTTCTCAATTCCTGAAGAATTGAAGAGTTGAAACTAAGCTCCATATTTGAAATATATCTCTTATCCCTTAACCAATGTGTTTCTGAGTCTTAGAAAATTACTGTGATATTATTATGATTATAATATAATTTTATTATAATATAATATTATAATATAATAAAATTATTATGATATTCATATTCTTATATTTTCTCTCTCTCTTCACCTCTTCCCATGTATTTCCCCTTCTCCTACCCCATCCCACTCCCGCAATCGTTCCCTTTCTCTTTTCCATGTCCCTGAAGCTATCCTGGCCTTTTAGTAGTACCTCAAGCTGTACAGGACAGTAGTTTACCAAGAGTAGCCCGCTGCTATCGACATAATCGCTTGCCTGTTGTATGTTGGAAGAACTCAAGAAGTGGTACTCTACTTCTCCGATCTGGAGGATTCCATGGGAAGGGAGTTGTTGGTCTTTTTAAATCTCAGAACTCCCCTCAGGCTGGTAAGCATCTCTGTGCAGCACAGTTCTGACCCTTTCGCTTAAGAATATTCCTAAAAATAAAGGAAGTAAAATCTGGGAATGCCAACTATGCCTTTTCATCAAACCTTGTCTCACGTATAAACTTTTTCTCTGTACAGTTTAAACAAGAACTATACTTGGCAGTATGGGGCTTCACCTTGAATTTGACATCTTACTTAATAGGTCTGGTCTATACTTGGATTTTAATAGAAATCAATAAAGTCGTTGGTTCTAGGCTAATTTCATTTCAGCAAACCAGAGTATTCACAGATGGAAACTAGATTATACCAATCTTTTTCCTTTCTTGGAATATTTTCTAAAAATATTTACTAGCTTCAAAGGCAAGTAAGGATTCTGTCCCAGGTGATATGAGATATCCTATCTCATTCCTACAAGTCACACACACACACTCACACACATGTGGCAGCAAACTAATGACCAAAATGCTGCTTTAGGAGCTCTCAAGCAAGGAGGTTTTTAGGAAGTCAGGAAATAATAAATGGCTGCTGTCTCTTTTTCCGAGGATATTTGTGAGTACCATGTCTGGGGTCTTGAAGTCAGGAGCTATATTTCGCTGACCTTTATTATAGCTTCTATCTCCTGATAGATGCTCAATGGATTACTAAGATATCATATCCAGTTTAGGGATGGCATATTCTTTCCCCTTTGGAAATAAGATAAACTCAAAGTCTATGATTCAGCAGTTAGAACCATGTTCTTTTTGAGATCTCTTCTTTATCCTCATGTTTCCCTTCTGAAAGTTAGCCAATGTGTCTTTGATCATTCAGTTGACTGAGGGCAACACACACACAATGCTGTATTATTCTGCCTGACCTGGAGACTCAGTGTGGTACAATTGAAGGCATCTGGCTTTTAACTTTCTGCCCTGAGGAATCCTCCCAAGTCATATAGTGGTATAATAGAACACAAGCATATTTAAATTACATAAAGTCAGTGAATCATTGCAGGAGTACTAATGAACATATCACTGAGCTTTTAGTTGGAAAAATTGAAACATTCCACTGGTTTCTGATTTTTATAATCTAATATAAATTTACTACTCGTATATTTTATATTTTTAAACTCACACATTTACTTACATTCTTTGAAATTGGGATGCATCTTATAATTGATGTGAACATAATATTATAGTTTAAAT
>NW_007727408.1:13192-14520 GCF_000696425.1 Galeopterus variegatus
ATAGATTAATTTATTCAATATCATTTCATTTTATAGCACCTACCTCCTCTTTAGAATCTTCCAGTAGCATAGAACAAGAAAAGTACTTGCAAGCCTTGCTGAATGCAGTTTCTGTCCATCAGAAACTCAGAGGCAACAACACCCTTACTGTCAGGCCAGCACTTGCTCTGTCTCCAGGTAAGATTTGATAATACTTTTCTTCTTGACAGCTACTATGAAAGGTTGGATCCATTCCTAGGGTTAGTCTCTTTAGTTATTTGCACTGTTCCTTCAGCATGTCCCCTGAAAAGTTTTACCCTGTGGGGTTATAACTTTAGCTCCTTTTATTTACTTTTAAACTATTAATGTCTAATAAATAGTAACCATATTTTGAGATTCAGTNACATTCTTTGAAATTGGGATGCATCTTATAATTGATGTGAACATAATATTATAGTTTAAATGGCAGAGTTTTTAATTCATATTACATAGAATAACAATGCGTGTAACTGATGACATCTTAGAGTTTATAAACTATAATAATGGCATCTTAAATTTGATAAAATATAATAATGCTAATTATTTATTTTCTCTTCAGGTTGTAAGAAAATTTATGAATATTGGTTTTTCTTTTAGTGAGTCCATACCTGATGCCTTTTTTAATTGCCTGGGCTAATTTCAGTGATTCTGTTTTACTCCATGCAAACCAGGCTCATATGCTCTTCAACCCAGAATTGCTCTCACAATCATTTCCATCTGGGCATACTTTTGCCCCTCTTTTAGGAGGATCAGGGAATCTAACAGTAGCTGCTTCTGTCTTCTGTCCATCTTCCTCCACTCTTCCCTCAACAAACCCCTACAAGCTCATGTCCCCTGTTAGGCCAATGTGGCAGAATTGGAATAAAGCTACTAGTACTGGGAAATTCTCACCTCTACCCATTCTAGGCTCCCAAGGGAACCCACTCCATCCTCTGCTCCTAAACAGTAGCATGGGCAGGAGGGCTGGGGGAAATCATTAGTGAGATGTTGTCATTTGTGAATCTTCATTTTGAGTTGCTTGGATAAATAGAAGCTACATCTGTGCTTAGAAGGATAGCCTTGTACTGGTTTTCCAGAACTTAGCTGTTTCTGGGAGGATGATGAGGCAATTGAGAAGTAGGTGTGGTGCAACTAGCATCATAGGAGGATTAGCCATTGTAATAGATTGGGGCTTTAAGTGGGGCTGGTTTCTGTATTTGGGTGTGGTAACTTGAAGACTGCATAGAGAAAGAATAAGCAAACGTGTGTGTTTACACTCATATATACATATGTGTGTGTTTACATATATAAAAGCTTGTTTTATTAACATA
>NW_007727408.1:16231-17022 GCF_000696425.1 Galeopterus variegatus
TTGGATGAAGCTATTAAGACTTGTACTAATGTTCTGTTTCAGTTATCATGTGATGGAACCCCAAAGGGTTCATGTAGAGGTAACCCTAATGTGTTAGACACAGGAGCATGTGACTTGAGAACTTCGTCTCTTTGGCTTAATCAGCTATTTGAATTAGCTCAACATAAGCAGAAAGTAGCTTTTCTTGTAACGTAACACCATGCATGCCTTGCTTCATTTATCATTAAATTCTCTGATTGCACTTGCCAAACCTAACTCTATAATCTTGCAAATGTGTGTTATCTCTGATGAAATAATAACATTGCCTTGTTATCTCTAATTAAGCTTTGGGTACTTAAAAAGTACAATATTTGGCAGCAATTAGACGTGCTACACATGAAGATAACTTTTTGTCATTTGAGTAATGTTAACACAAACGACATGGTCTTTGTTCTTCTTTTTGGCTGACTTTAGGGACTGAAAGGAGGACTTCAAGAATGTCCACTGTGCTTAAGCAGGTAGTGCCAGGACATTTGGATGTAAACCCATCCAATAGCTTTGCTCGAGGAGGTTAGTAAGATTGATTTTATAACTGAGCACTGATACAAGCTTAAAAGCAGAGAACGTTTCTCTAGATAGTGGATATTTTAAATCAGCTAATTATGGTTCATATTGTTCTTAATTACTCTTTTGTAAATGAATGATCAAATTAATTTATTTCTAGCATGATGACAGATGAGTTTAGCCTTGTGGGACAAGAGGTATTATCATTGCTAATGTCTTACATGTTGATGAGTTTGGGAACATTAGGA
>NW_007727408.1:17357-27320 GCF_000696425.1 Galeopterus variegatus
GACAGATGAGTTTAGCCTTGTGGGACAAGAGGTATTATCATTGCTAATGTCTTACATGTTGATGAGTTTGGGAACATTAGGAAGTAAGGGGAGCATCTCTAAATGATAAGTCAGCCCTGGGAGTACTCCATGATACTCCAGGTTCACTGGAGGATAAACAGCTAAGGAGTAGTGACACCAGACCCAGTGAAATTTTGTAGGTACAGAACATAATATACTTAGGTCCAGAAAGCAGCCCTCAAGGCCAGTATATTAAGAATAATAGCATATGTGCAGCAGACACAGGGATTTAAAATGATGCTAATCTCAGTATGGATTGAACTATTCGCTTAAAGCTGTTATTTTTATTCCTGTCCTCTGAAATACTAGTTTGGAGGATGAGATAGAATGATATGTGATTTCTTCCCCACCCCACTCTGGGCTGTAGCTGCTGGCATGAGGAAATAGAGAAAGGCTCAATATTAACTTTTAAACTTCAAAAGGTGGTCTGCTTTGTACTCAGGAAGTTTGTGTGAGATTCTTATGCAAAGGAAACTCCAGACCAGGTATCTTGATTGTAACATCCTACTGCTTCACAATGGAGTCATAAAACTTAAGACTCTTCCTCCCACTCCCACATAATGCTGAATCCCCTTGAAAACATAGCAAGTAGGCAATCTTAGTTCTGCTTGAACATCATCAGTAATGGGAAACTCATTTCTTCCCAAAAATAGTCCCTTGAATTGTGATCAACTCTATTTGTTAGAAAGTCTTTCCTCATATTGATCTAAAAATCCAACACCATGTAACTTTTACATACTGGCCCTAGCTCTGAAGTTAGAAACTAAGCCTAATCTCCCACACTACAGCCCTTCAGATCTAAAAACTGTTCTCATGTTTTCCCTCTAAGAACTTTTTAGTTAACTCTAAATATCCCCAGTTCCAATTGTTGTATCCCCCTCAGCATCCTTGTCACTCTGTGGCTCCACAGAATTGGACACAGCACTCTAGATGCTCGTGCAACCTAAGATTACATTAGCTATGGGGACTTCAACATACGAATTTTGGAGGGACCCAATTCAACCCGTAGCAGTCATACATAGCTTTTTTCTGAATTTTTAGAGTACCATTCTTTTAAAGTTTAAAGTACAAACTTCATTCTTTTCATCATTTCTTTCTCAGTGAATTTGAACTAAAAGATAGCATAGTGTCTTTCTCCTAAGATTCCTGCTATTTCTGCTGCCAAGAACTCTTGTCAGAATTTGGTTCAAGGTTGCAGTTCCTCTTATTGCTTTATTTACCATCTGAAAGTTTATATTGTGAGCAAGGCAAGTCAATAATTTTCCCATTTAATTTTTAATAAAATGCATCTTCCAGCAGATGTCTAGTTAGTTGGAATCCTCCCTCTCTATACCCTGCTTTTGTATTTTGCTTTTGTAAACTTCCTCATGTTATGTATTCCTACATTTGGCTTGTAATATAAATTTCAGCTATAAAACTTTCTCTCCTTTTATGTTGGTACCTAAGGCCCATGGATTTTCACCACTCTGTTTCAAACACATGATCTTCTCTTTTTTTATATTGGCCTCAGGTTCATGGCTTCTTTTATCTAAGGGATCCCCTCTAGTGTTTACATTCATTATCATGAGTCCCTTCTTTGCTAGTCTCAAAGGTACCTGGAAGGCTATATTTACCTCTTTCAGTTAAAATCTCCTATTTAATTTCTTTATAACCCATTATATGCATATCTGAGGCTATAATTATTTCTGTTACCCTTCTCAAATATTTTTTGCTGAAAATTACTGTGATCTTAGAGTGTTTTCTTATGACAGTGTTTTGCTCCTAACCAGGTACGTGTTATTCTGGCATCTTAAGCTAGGATCCAGAAACGCAAATCTCATTCTTTTACCCCATCTCTTAACTCTTCACTCCTAAAGGCTTCCAAATCTCCCAGAGTCCCAGCAACTAATTAGAAGAAGAGATACTGCTGTTTCCTGACATCTACAACATGCCCTACCATCCCTAGAGCTGCCTTCTGTGTCTCTTCTGATAGTTTCATTTCTCCTCATAAAAAAATAGCAGGAATTGACTGGGATAAGCAAGTTTGGGAAGTCTCAGAAGATTCCTTATTACATGAATATGACAAGCAGGACACACATTCAGATCAACCAGGGCTAGACTAGACATAGAAACTTCCATGTCCTGAAGTAGTTCATTTTCTTGTACCTACCTGCATTCTTCCAGAGAGCTAAGTACCACTTCCCTGGAAGTTCCTAATTTACCAGGTGTGGGAAGAGCCTCCTATCTCTTAATTCTTCCTCTTAACTTTCTTCTTTTTTCTCTTCTACTTTCACTATTTTTTTCATTCCTTCCATTGTTGTACAGTCTTAGTTCCTGTTTTTCTTCTAATGTTATTTCTACTGTGTGCCCTTCCTGCTCTGATGACCCAGAGTTGAGATTGACTACCTCTTTTTTCAATCAGGGTGATCACTTTGCATTCAGCATGCATGTTGATGACTTCCTAAGGCAGGGGATACATACTTTTTTTACATAAGCACCACTTACAAAAAAAATTCAGGTGTGAAGAGATCACATTTCATTTAAATTTAAAATAGATTTTGAGCCACATGGGGGAAAGCACATATACTTACGACTTGGATAAATCACTTTGTTGAGGTGACTTCCTAAGGCAGGGGATACATACTTTTTTTTACATAAGCACCACTTACAAAAAAAATTCAGGTGTGAAGAGATCACATTTCATTTAAATTTAAAATGGATTTTGAGCCACATGGGGGAAAGCACATATACTTACGACTTGGATAAATCACTTTGTTGAGTAAAAAAATGCCATGAGAAAATTGGTACTGCCTCTTAAATACCAAAATGCAATAGCTGGCCATATTTGAGAAGTAGCCACAAGGAGGCAGCTTTTTAATTTTTCATCCTTTATATTTTCATGGCCCTTTATATTCCTCTACATGTATTATTTTATCCTTGAAATAACCTCCATGATAGGTATTTAAAAGAGGCCCGGAGAGATTAAGTGACTTGGCCAAGGTCACACAGCAAGTAGCAGTATAACTGGGACTAGAATTAATTTAGTGTTACACCATTTCAGTGCAACGTTTACTGAATATATCTTGTGTCTCATGCACTAGGCTGGGCGTAAAGTCACATTGTTAAATGAAGTAACCCATTCCCACATCCAAGCATCTCTTTTTCTTCTCTCCTTTGGTCTGAACAGAGTGGAGGGAATAATACCAGTGCTTAGGAAATACTCATGCTCTGAACAATGTTCGTCCCATGCAGGGAATGAACTGCATCATTTCTTCCCTGAAGGAGTCCCATTAGCCATTTCCTACTGGACAGGTCTAGGGTCACATGGTTGCTCAGGTTGCAATTTATTAAGAGTTTAGTTTCGTTACATTCAAATTCAAGCCACAGCCCAACTACATACCATATGATATTAAGCAAATTAGGAAACTTCAATTCTCAGTGTCCTCATCTATAAAATGGAGATAAACAGTACCTAGCTTTAGGGTAGTTATGAGGAATAAATGAAATAATATTTGTAAAACACTTAACTTAGTAACTAGCTTATAGTAGTTCAATAAAGTAGGAGTTCAATAAATGTTAGTTGCCATTATTGTTGTTGTTGTTATCATTGCTCTTGCCCAATATTCTGATGAAATGGGAAGAAAGTCTATATTGGCACTTAAATTGCCTTGTGCCTCACTGACCTAAGGCAAGAAGATAGAAGGCATATGCTCAAGGCAAGAAGATAGAAGGCATATGCTCAAGGCAAGAAGATAGAAGGCATATGCTCAAGGTCTAGGCCAATAACTTTCAAACATTTTTGATCATGACTCACAGCAAGAAATACATTTTATAACCATATAGACACATTCATTTTGTATCACAATTCAAGTAGTACTGAGTCACAATGCAAAATGTATATAAACAAAAACAAAAGTTTCATGAAACAATATTCATCTATACTACATACAGTGCACAATTGTAATCTGTTTCACTTTTTTAAAAAAATACTGATTTGGGCCGGCCCAGTGGTGCACTGGAGAGTGCGCCACTTGGGAGCGCAGCGGCGCTCCCACTGAGGGTTCGGATCCCATGTGGAGACCGGTTCCCGCTCACTGGCTGAGCGCGGTGCGGGCGCAACACCGAGGGTTGCGATCCCGTTGCTGGTCCCCGGTACGGGCGCGACACTGAGGGTTGCGATCCCATTACCGGTCAGTAAAAAAGACAAAAAGGAAAAAAAAAATACTGATTTGGCCTACTAAGGGGGATCTTGTAATTTGGAAAAACAGTACTCTCAACCCTTTGCCAGTTGCAAATGCTGAGGACATCTAAGAATCACTCAGGAAATCTAAAGAGACCTCACCACCAATGCAGTAGTGTAATTCCTTTGGTTAAAATGACTTCCAGATGGGATTTGGGATTACAGTTCTCAAAACCCTCTGCTGCCCCCATGTCAGTGCACACATTTTATCATTGCTGATTTTCTGCTATGTGATAAATGCTTGGCAGTTTTTCATTAATGGACCCCTATTTGGGGACGTGTTTATTGTTTTTTGTTCAATATCCCTCTTCTCACCTTCCAGTGAAAATAATTGAATTGAAGATAGAGTAGAGAGTCACAACAGCTCACGCTGACTGTATTGATTTGCAAAAAGAAAATAATCAGCAAATGCTTTAAATGCCTGTATATCAGGCTCTCAGCAAGGATACAAGAATAAACATGATTAGGTTTCTGCCCTTGCAAGCACACAATCTTGTAGAATAAAAGAATATGCAAGTAATCACAATGCAATGTGATTAGAGTTCCAGTAGAGCTCCCTACAACTCAGCACAGTCAGGAATGCCTTTCAGAGGAGTTAACATTGTACCTGGATCTTAAGGGATAAACAGAAGTTTGTCAGGTAAAGAAATGGGGGAAATCATTCCAGGCAAATAAGAAAGTGTGATGTGTTGAAGAAACAGCATCTCAGAATTAGGAACCACTCAAGCTTTACTATAATCTTCTTAGCATCTCATATTCCAATAGGAAAATTCACAATTTTAGCCGAAAGGAGAGCAGTCAATCAGCACATAGGAGGCCTTGTGCCTTTGCCATGCCATTGCAGGTCTTTGTTCTGTCTTGCAGTCACATTCTTTGTATGCTATCAGCCAGCATCTCTGTACCCCTTACTTTCTGACTTCCTTTGGCCGCTAAAACCATCAATGTCTTTCATTTCCTGCTTCCAAAGGAGTGCAGCAGGAACAAAAATCACTTCTAATGATTTTTCTTTTATCATATTCTTATGTTATGCTTTATGCAATTTTGTATTGTAGAGCTTAATAATATTGCTATTAAAATTTGCAATCCTGAATAAATGCAGAATCATTTTCCTTAATCAACATCAGCAATTCCTTTGCTCAGGAAGTGATGTGACTGCTCACCATTTTTGTTATTACCAGATAAAGTTTGCCGTAATCAGAAAACTCTTTCTGTTGGAAAAAAATATATTACTCAAATTACAAAAGTATTATCTCTTATACTGCCTATCATTTTGGTGCAAGTAGGAATATTAAGAGAAATCATTACTTCAGTCATCACAAGCTGCATTATTAGTGGTATTGAGTATTGTCACGAGATCATGGATTTTTGCTGCTCATAATTTATTTATTTATGGAAAAGAAATGTAATTTCCAAATGAAAAGAGAAGGAACATTGTGTGGCAATGCTTAATGCTCTACTGCAAAAACATGCCCTTAGTTATTCCAAATGGTTGCTAGAGCTTCACAGTTTCCTGGTGTAATGACCTTGCTCAGAGAACAAATATGTCGTACAACACTAGCATTTGCCAATCAGTCTCCTTCAGTTCTAAGGCCAGTATATTCCTAACATTTAGACACACCCAAAATTCTTTAATTTTATTATATGAACTTATTTCTGACTGAAGGACGAACTTCAAAAGCTTATTCCATTTGGTATAATTTTTTAGTGGCACCCTCTGCCATGCTGTCCATTTCATTGTGCTTATGGTATTTATAAACAAGTGCTTAAGTTTCATTTAACAGGCACTCAGTTCATCTTTTTTTGTGACTGCAGCTTTTTGTTTGTTAATTAAATGACTAG
This sequence comes from Galeopterus variegatus, assembly GCF_000696425.1. NCBI lineage: Eukaryota > Metazoa > Chordata > Mammalia > Dermoptera > Cynocephalidae > Galeopterus > Galeopterus variegatus. The sequence goes on from NW_007727408.1 coordinate 23,476, forward strand.
TTTTATTATAGTTACCTTTTCCCCCTATTAATTTGGTTTTTAAAATTAAATAGCCTATTTTTCTCTTATTCAATCTGCTCTGATGTCTGCTGCTATATACATTTCATTTCTCCTTCTGTCTTTAATCTTACCTACCAGTGCATGGGTACAGAGATAAATGTTTTACTCAGTCAAATCCCAAATCTTCAGCTAAGGGAAGAGTCCATAATCAAGGTACTGTATTATGTGTCCTGATATGTCACTCTTTCAAACCGTCTTCATATGAAAGCATACACGTTACAAATGACTTTTTCACAGTTGTTTGGCAAATTATATCCTTTATTCTCATCCACATTCTGAATTTCCTGTGACTCCATTTACAAAAATTTAACACTCGCCATTATATCTAAAAGAAGCTCATAAGTTATATGGAATGATTCATGTGTTTAAGCAGAAATGACCTATAAAACCTTTTCTTGGGAACTGGTCTCCTGACCCCATGCTTATAAAGAGAGAGAGAAGCAAATGTGACATTATCATGGTGACTTCTAGTCACCTAGAAACATGGTTTGATTTAACACTGGGCAACGATTAAAGCTTCTCAAAAGCATTTCCAGATCTAGAGAAGAAAACCCACTTAGGTAAGCAGTAGGGAGGTTCTGTACTCCTGTAACCCCATCACAGGGATGAACACCACAGTCTACAGACATTTATGAGGGCCTCCGTTGTTTTGAATGTGCTGCAGTGCCAGTCAAATTTGAGAATCAATATATGCCTTTCTGTTCAGACATTTAATATTTAATAGTCTCACTTGCATATAGAAATCCTTGACTTTTCTAATTAATATAATTAAGGCCAACTTACATCATGATACTTTTCTAGCAGTTTAGCTTGCGCTTTCTCTTAGAAGACATCTGCTTCTGAGTGTACATTTTAAGTAAGGCCTCCAAGATTCAGTGAAATGCACATTACTAAATTTATAACTTTTCATTATTTTTCATGGATACTGGAAATAAACTATAATATAATCTTTACTTGTTTAGGATTATCATTTTGGCATGATATACAAATATTCTAAATCCAGCTTCAGATTTGAGTAGGTTTATTAAGTTTCTATTTTATATCTTAATCAAGATTTCTTGTTGAATTGGCTAAATAAACAGAAGAATGTTTCTTCTTTCATGAAGCCCCAAGAAATTGAGTTACTCAGCATTCTTCCTAGGCTTCATTATTGCCTCATGCCTGCATTTTTTTGTTTCCAGTGTCAATGCACTCTTTCTACTTATGATCTCAGTATTATAAATACTGAATTTACATCAAAATATAAAAAGGAGATTGATTTGGGTGACTTCACAGGCCCTTCTGAGCCTAAGATCATGTGATTTTGAAATGCTATATTGAATAATGCTTATGTTGCAAAAGTAAATGTCAAATAACCAGTATGATTTATGATTACTTAGATTAGTTAACTTGCTGTTACCTTTAAAACTGTAGCTCCAGAGCATGCATCTTTTTCCCTGTTCAGGGGCATTCCCACATCAGATTATCTCACGTGATTCTTTTGGCTTTTGTGAAGGTGTGTGGGCAAGTCTTCGCTCTAGCACTCGCTTGATGAGCTCTCCAACATCCTTCATTGATGTTGGCTCCCGGCTGGCAGGCAAGGATCACTCGGCCTCCTTTAATAACAGCACCTACCTACAAAACCAGCTCTTGAAACGCCAAGCAGCTCTTTATGTATTTGGCGAAAAGTCACAACTAAGGGTAAGATTTCTTTTTCTCACTTAGAAACTTTATGATACATTAAGGCAGTTTATAAAACCTATGTTAGAAACCACCTTTCGGGCCACCCCGTGGCACACTCGGGAAAGTGCGGTGCCTGAGAGCACAGCGGCGCTCCTGCCGCAGGTTCAGATCCTGCATAGGGATGGCCAGTGCACTCACTGGCTGAGCACGGTGCGGGTGACACCAAGCCAAGGATTGCGATCCCCTTACCGGTCACACACAAAAAAAAAAGAAACCACGTTTCCCAGAAATTTTTTTATAGCGTCATTCTTAACCTAAAATTAATAATCTAAAAAAAAAAAATGTAGCTCTTCCTTTCTATGTATACACACACACATATTCATACATATATGAGTACATGTGTGTATGTGTAAGTATATTTACATATCAATACACATGCATATACACATGCATATTTATTAGCCATGAAGATAAATATTTACTCATAATCATAAAAAAATCAGTATAGGTTATCCTGTTAGCTCAGTTGCTTAAAGCACAGCCTTTTAACACCAAGGTCACGAGTTCAGATCCCTGTACTGGCCAGCCGCAAAAAAAAAAAAAAAAAAAAAAAACATCAGGAATATTAGGAAGTATCTGTCTAAAAAAGAAATATGGCTTATTCAGGCTGTTTTCTACTTTCTTGATTCAGTGTCTACAGGAATTTCTGTGCCTATGGCAAAACATGGTTTTGTTGTTGTAAACCTATTGATAAAAAAAGCTACTGGAAGGCGAGAGAAGGGTGGAGCGAGGAAGACTGTGGCAGTGTATATGGAGGCAAGGGAAGGCCAAGACTAGGTTTTCTAAGTAATGTTTCTTAAAACTTTGCAAGGGTGTATATAAGAGACGCATGTCCTAATACATGTCAGAAAATTCAAAATATTAAATGCTAATCAACTTATTTTTACTGTTAAATTATGCTAAAGAGCTTCACTATGCTGAGATTGCATAAATTGTAAAGATAGCCTCTACTTCCAAAAGCAATATAATTCCTTGAGTTTAAATTTCCTTTAATGTTTTGCATGTCATACATTACAAGATAAACTTAGTTACTACTGACAGGTGTGTCAGAAATGAAAGTATTTGTTAATTCAGAAATCCCTTCAAAGTTTAGTGCAGTGCTCCAGTTAGCAGTAGACAATCTAGACAGACCTTTGGCTGAACTGTGGTGCAGAGGCTGTGAGCAGGGTGCTCTCAGCAGGATCCCACATGCTTGGCCCTTAAGATGCCAGTGATTGAGTCATCTTCTCTTCTGAAGCAGGCTGGCTTTGCTAGGTCTTCTCCCACTACGTGGACTGCTGCAAGCACTTAATCACCAAACTTTAGGGTAGAGGGCATGAAACTGTTGGGTAATGCTCAGTTGTTAAATCTGCATATGTATCTTCTGATACAGCAGATAATTTTATATCCAGAAAATAGTTGGAACACTTTTTAACAGCAATCTAGGGCGGCCTGCACAGCCTTCTTGGCACCAGTGTGTTTTCCAAAGCACAGACTTTCTATACTTCAGCATGCTACTTACGTATCATCTGAATCACTCCCTGAGCTTTGTCTCCTGAGTGCTCACCTCTGTCATTTCCTTTGTATATCAGTCCTCAGATTAGCTGTGTGATCATGCATATTCGAGTAAGAAAGACTGACCACTTGGGACCCTTCCTTTCTTCCTTCCCTCCTTTCTTCCTTCCTTTTTGTTTGTCTTTCATCAATAAAGTATTATATTTTAAAAATGTAATTCCACTGTTCTGGCACAATAGTTGCTAGCAATTTTATGTACTCAATACAGACTTTGTGTTTTATTAACTCAGTTGTGTCTGTAGAGTATATTTGTCTGATGCTTGCCACATTCTAACTAGCACAGTGCTGTCCAATTGTAATTCTACACCTTTTTCTCCCAACAAAGGAAGCATAAAGGAAAGCCAGTAAATGACAGTGACTTATTCTAAAAGTAACCTTGAATTTGGCCTTCTTTACCTTTTCAAATTCACATACTTTAATACTTTATTAATAGTAACAAGTTCCTGGGCCGGCCCGGTGGCGCACTGCTACAGTGCACCGCTTGGGAAGTGCGGCAGGCGCTCCCGCCG
>NW_007727408.1:27330-33240 GCF_000696425.1 Galeopterus variegatus
GGGTGCAACACCGAGGGTCGCGATCCCATTGCCGGTCCCGGTCCGGTACAGGCGCAACACTGAGGGTTGCGATCCCATTGCCGGTCCCGGTCCGGTACGGGCGCGACACTGAGGGTTGCGATCCGTTGCCGGACATGAAAAAAAGACAAAAAAAAAAAAAATAGTAACAAGTTCCTTATAACCTAACAATGTGTCTCAACTCTGTAGTTCATAACTCCTGGTTTATAAGATAAACATACCTAGCCTATGTATAGTTGGGAAATAAAAAGAAATCTATTTTTCCTGAAAAGTAAACTATCTCTTATTTATTGTAACCCTTAAAAAAAATAATAGAGGGCCGGCCCGGTGGCGCACTGCTACAGTGCGCCGCTTGGGAAACGCGCCGGCGCTCCTGTCGAGGGTTCGGATCCCACATACAGACCGGCCGCTCACTGGCTGAGCGAGGTGCAGGGGCAACACCGAGGGTTGCGATCCCATTGCCGGTCCCGGTCCGGTACGGGCGCGACACTGAGGGTTGCGATCCGTTGCCGGTCATGAAAAAAAGACAAAAAGGAAAAAAATAATAATAATAATAGAAAGGAACACATGTGTACTGCTAAGTTCTTTATCTCAAGCCTTAACATCATATTTCCATCTTGTGTAAGTCTTCGTAATTATTTTAGTCACTGATAACATCCCATATTGTTTGATGTTTAGGTTTCTTTCTAACTTTTATATGGAAAATTGGAGTCACATTTCCAAGCATTTAGGGGTTTTGGGGGGGCGGTTTATTGAGATACAATTCACTAGGGTTTGGTTATTTTTCTGTATTTTAGATTATTTCTTTAGAAAAGCTTCCTAAAAATGGAATTATTTAGACAAACTTTTTTTTTTTTCTTGGTACATATTAGAAATGCTATTTTTCTAAAAAAAAAAAAAAAAAAACAGGAGTTTTTACTTTGTCTTTTCAAATTTTAATAGGCCTTTTAAAACTATAAAATAACCAGTATAAAATATTAAAGAGACTCTGTATATAAGTTCTTGGAAGCACTTTTTCTCTTAATTGTGGCAAAATACACTTAACAAAATTTACTATCATAACCGTTTTTAAGTTACAAGTCAATATTATTGAATACATTCTTGTTGTTGTACACAATCTGCAACAAGCAGTTTTACTCTTAGAAAAGCAGATGGCCCAGTAGAGTATTTTGGGCAGAATATGAAGAAAATGGAAGGAATCTTAAAAAATTAATTTATTCTTTGTCATGAGAAGGTAGAGAACTTTTAAATCTTCTTCAGAACTAGGCAACCAGATTATCAAAACAAAATACACAAATGGACTATCGGTATAGCATTCTTTAATTACAAATGCAACAGCTCATACCTCACACAGAATAAATTCCAAATGGACTAAAGATGTAAATGAAAAAGTACTGAAGGGCTAGCCGATTAGCTCAGCTGATTAGAGCGCAGTGTTATAACACCATGGTCAAGGGTTCAGATCCCCATACTGGCCAGTCACCCCACCCCACCTCCCCCCCAAAAGTACTTAAATATAGGTTGATACATATGTCATACTGAGTGAAAAACAATTTCCTGGTGACATTCACCCAGAAAAAAAATATATTATCCCAAAGATAGAAATCAACAAAGCCTTTCACATGTCATGGTATATAATTTTTTATTACTGACTTGTAAAAAGTGACCACATGTTAGTAGTCTTGAGATAGTAAGAACAGTGATTTTATTTCTTTCTCAATGTTTTATCTCTACTTTTTTTTTTTTTTTTTTGCAATAAATATGTTTTACTTGTATAATAAGAAACAAATATGTGTATACCGGGTTGGCAAGTTAGCTCGTTTGGTTAGGGCATTGTGTTGATAACACCAAGGTCCAGGGTTTGATCCGTTACCAGGCAGCTGTGAAAAATAAAACAAAAAACAAATATGTGTACACCTACAAACTTTGATTTGTACAGTTCTAGTTTACACTGTTCAATTAACCATATTGTCCATGTGTCATTGGTTCCTCTTTAAACTTCCAGGTTCATGGCCTTATAATTGGCTTATATTTGGTGTTATAAGCTCCATCAAGTTCCAACCTACCAGCAGTCTCTTCATGTTCTCAGAATGACAGCATTCTTTTTTTTTTCCTTTTTGTCTTTTTTACTGACCAGTAACGGGATCGCAACCCTCAGTGCTGCGCCCGCACCGCGCTCAGCCAGTGAGCAGGAACCGGTCTCCACATGGGATCCGAACCCTCGGCCGGAGTGCCGCCGCACTCTCAAGTGGCGCACTCTCCAATGCGCCACCAGGCCGGCCCCAGAATGACAGCATTCTTTTTTTTTTTTTTTTTTTTTTTTTTCCTTTTTTCGTGTCCGGCAACGGATCGCAACCCTCAGTGTTGCGCCTGGACCGGACCGGGACCGGCAATGGGATCGCAGCCCTCAGTGTTGCACCCGCACCTCGCTCAGCCAGTGAGCGGGAACCGGTCTGTATGTGGGATCCGAACCCTCAGCGGGAGCGCCACCGCACTCCCAAGCGGTGCACTGTAGCAGTGCGGTGCACTGTAGCAGTGCGCCACCGGGCCGGCCCCACAGCATTCTTAAACTAAATAATCTACTTCTACAAAGGACTAGACTTGCCATTCTAGGCAAACCACTCGACCTACCTGAATGGCTTTTTCCAGCAATACTGACAAATTAGCCACACAAGAGTGACTTTCTTGACCCATTGTAGCCTCTGCAGCTATTTGGCCTCAACTAACTGTATATCATTAAGCATCAGCCTATTGAAAACATTGCTCCGCCTAATTCTCTGCATCTTCACCCACAGAACTTCAAGATAGAATTTGCTTTAAATTGTGAGTTTGTTCCTGTTGAATTTCATGAAATCCGACAAGTGAAAGCCAGTTTTAAAAAGCTGATGAGGGCTTGTATCCCAAGCACCATCCCTACTGACTCAGAAGTGACCTTCCTGAAAGCCCTGGGAGACTCTGAGTGGTTCCCACAGGTAATGTCTGGAGCAGCTTGAAGGAAAGAGAGACCCAAGTGGATACACAGACCCAATATTTGAGGAAAAAATATCTTCCCCCTACTACCCAACGTTCTCCCCCTTTATTGTGTACCCTTCATATAGGCCTTTCAGTGTCAGAAAACCATGTGATACAGGGCTGAGGAGGTAGAATTCTTGATCACTGAGTTTTTAATCTCTGTGTAACTGAAAGTTTGGTGTCCATAGGATGCTAAGGAGGAGAAAATTATTTTTTAGATGGAAACTTTCTGATGTGTAATAAATTTCATCAGCAGTGTTTATTGGGCTCCTGCTCTGTTGTCAACACACTAAGGATCTAAGACAGAAGGCAATTTCTGCATGACTCCAAGAACCTTTCTCTCTTACTTTCTCAGCTTCCATTTGTCTCTGCCTATTCCATGTTTCTAGATTTTAGATTCACCCCCAGACTAACCATCAAAGGCACATCATGCAGATGCCCAAAAACTACCTAAGGTTTGAGAACAACCACATATTCATCCTTCAGCTAAATCAACCTTGGGATATTTTTAATTGAAGTTTTATTGAGAAGTGAAGGGAAAATAGGTATGTCAGCACACATACACACATATTTCTTCCAAACCACAGAGGGAAAGGTATTTATGACATGCATATTTTATATGCTGATTCAGACATTTGGCCAAGAGCATCTCTGCAATATAGCTTTCAACCTTGTCTTAAGGTCCATTATTTCTTCCCAGTCCCTCTGTCCCCTGCCCCCGTCTACCTCCAAGAATCCTGCCTCTCTTGAGGAGGAAAAAGGGTTGTTTCCCACAGTACATTGGACAAAAAAAGCCAGGGGGTGATGTCAGTACCCAGGCCAGCGACTATTCTCAAGGTACACACAGCCACATATACAAATGGCTATGAATATATATCAAGGTATGTTTGTTACTATCAAGGCAATTTAGGATATTCTGAGTATCCATGGAAGGAACTGACCAGTACTCTTTTCTGTCCCTAGGCTATGAGCCCCAGCCCCAAACTGTCCCCACCACCCAACCTGTGTTTCTAGTACATTCTGTGCTCTGTTCCTTGCTGAAAAGTGGGCCTGTACCAGAAGATAGGTACTAAAGACAGTGGAAAATATTGTCCTACTTGGGATATTGTCATTTAAAAAGTTAACTCTTAGAGCAAATGCTAACTAAGCCCAAGAGAATTCAGGCCTGGTGATAGCTGTGTAGGAACAGTAAGTGAGGAGCTTCCCGCTGCTCAGTAGGACATGTGCCTTGTTCCTGTGTTTAAAATAGCCTTGTTCTGTTTAAAATGTGTTTTAGTTTTTGGTTTTGTTTAGTTCAGTGTTGGATCTATACTGCAAATTATGATGCTTAAAATGGTTTTTAAAACTAGAATGTTACATTTGGTTTTGAAATCTATATGCTGTGCTCAAACCCTACTTGTTTATTAAGGGCTTTGAGTCAGTGTGGCTTAAAAAGCTGAGCACAAATGTAAGTTTTCTTCCCATTTAATACACAGTCAGACAAATAGTATCTTTTTTTTAACAAATAAATCACACCATAAAATTCATCCTTTCAAAGTATACAATTCAGTACTTTCTAGTATATTCGCAGTGTTGTTGTACAACTATCACAACTATTTATTTCCAGAAAAATTAAGAGTATATGAACTAGAATTTACTACATCTTGGAAAAACAAATTTTAAATCCAATAACTATGTTGGGAGGGCCACTTAGAATCTCTGTCTTTTCCAGTCAATGGAATTATAGCCCTTCTACTTTTGGGAAAATCATGTGAAGTCATTTTATTTCATTATGTATCACTTGAACACATTGTTTTAAAATACGTCTACTTTTAACATGTGTCATTGTTTAATCTTGACTTGACAAGAACTTGGGTATTTAAGAAATCATGTGGTTCTTTTCTCCAAGTGCTAACTTGTTTGATTATCCAACATTGATAGCAAGTCTTTCTATCCTCTCTGCTCAGAAAGTGCATTGGTCTCATTGTGGCCTTCTTTCCTATCTTAGCTTCACAGGATACTGCAGCTGGCTGTGGTTATATCAGAAGTACTCGAGAATGGTTCCTCAGTTTTGGTCTGTTTGGAAGAAGGCTGGGACATCACTGCACAAGTAAACTGCTACACATATTTTCAGAGATTTCCTTTCATATTTGTATTTCAATTTAGCTGTTTTAAATTCTGCAGATGAATCCTTTGTTCAGTGACTAATGTGTTTACGGATAGAGAAAGTTCTGTGTTAAACACCACCTACTATCCATCAGAAAGTTCTATGCATGAGCTTTCAGCCCCCTAGATAGCCTGGAGCTTGGGCTCAGAGCGTTAGGCTCCTGCATTCACAGATGCACTGTGCAAGCTTGCAGATGAAGCCCTTGACCATCAGTGTGGGACATGGACCATCCTTCTCGAGTTTTGTCAGTTCTCTCCCTGGCTCTCTATAATCCCCTCCTTTACTTACTGCAGAATGGTAAGGAAAAGTATGAGTTCAAATGACATTAAAACATTAATCTATATCTGCCGAAAAATAGAATAGGCTTGAACTAATCCTGTGGCCTTATTAATTAACCTAAGAAAAGGCCACAGTCAGCAAACTGGTCAGTTAAGGATTAAAAATCTAATTCCCTAAAAGAAAAAAATGTAGCCAAACTGAGTTTGAGTTGAGTTTTAATTTTTACTGGAAAATTTGCAGAATTCATTCGATTGGCTGTCCTGGGGCAGTTAATGAACAAATGTGCTGTCCTGGTTACTTTGCTTGTGAATTAGCTCTCATCAAAAGGAAGTGCTTTTGGGGCTGGCCTGGTGGCACACTGCTACAGTGCGCCGCTTGGGAGCGCGGTGGCGCTCCCGCCGAGGGTTCGGATCCCACATACAGACCGGTTCCCGCTCACTGGCTGAGCGAGGTGC
>NW_007727408.1:34240-37433 GCF_000696425.1 Galeopterus variegatus
GGCGCAACACCGAGGGTTGCGATCCCGTTGCCGGTCCCGGTCCGGTACGGGCGCAACACTGAGGGTTGCGATCCGTTGCCGGACACGAAAAAAAAGACAAAAAGGAAAAAAAAAAAAAAGGAAGTGTTTTTAAAAAGAAAGAAGAAAAAGAAGGGGGAAAAAAATAAGACAAAAAGAAGTGCTTTTATTTTAGCAACGGGACTTTTTCAGAACTGAAATTAATGAAGTATCTATCTTGCTTGTGCCCTAGGTGACATCCCTGGTTCAGTTACTCAGTGATCCCTTTTATAGGACACTTGAAGGCTTCCGGATGTTGGTTGAAAAAGAGTGGCTGTCTTTTGGTCATAAATTCAGTCAGCGGAGCAGCTTGACCCTCAACTGTCAGGGTAGTGGTTTTGCTCCAGTCTTCTTACAATTCTTAGACTGTGTACACCAGGTAAGTGGAGCAAGCTCATATTGACTTGATACAAAGGAAAGAAAAGAAAAGCTCTAACATTTATTGAGCATTCTCACGCTGTGCCACGTACCTCCCTGTCATAACTCTGATTAACTCAGCCATAGGACATGCTGAAATCTTACCAGTAGACTCCTGGGAATGGAGAAGAAAAAGAACCACTTGGTTTCTGAAACTAGGACAGCTGAGCTGACTATTGGGCTGGCCCCCAAGTGAGGTAGCCAGCACTCTAAATTACCATCTCCAAAGAGGAGGAGCAACTTCGGCTTATTGTCCAAAGTTTGGACTAGAATAGAATAGCAAAAATCTCTAGGTAATAGTAGGGCCTAAAATCCAGCACGTGGTCTGCCCAGCTTGGGAGGACCGTAGCTTGTGCCTGAGAACACAAGAAGTAGAGCCTAATCCCTAGAGAAATAATCAGGGCCCAGGCAGATAGGCCTAGGGGGTTGAGAACACTGGCTCGATTCTAACACTGGGTGACACTGGGTGACCTAATCGGGGCTAATCAAGAGGCCAGACAGAAGCCCAGATATCTAATCCAGTCAAACGCAGTGAAGGAGGAAAAGATGTGAGTGCTCTAGGCTCCGTCCTCCCTTCATCCCAGGCACATTAGATGACAGACCTCAAGACGGGGCTTTGGTCAGGACTGGGCATGAGAACTGGATTGCACTGGACTTGCAAGTCAAAGGCTAAATTGGCCTAGGAAAAGCAGGGTTGACATTTAAAGCTTTGTTTCATCTGTACCACAACCCCAGGGGTAGATGAACGAGTTCTGGCAGGTCAAATATATTTATGGGAACAGTGAGCCTCTTTGAAATGCATTGGCCTCAAGTGTCTATTGGAAGGAAAAAGGGAAGGAAATGTTTTCAGGAACCCAGATTGGAACTAGGTCTTCTGAAGAGGCCAAGTTGGTATGCAGTTATGTTTTGTTTTGTTTTTATTCTGTTAATCACTTGTTCAGCTTTATTAATTCACTGCACAGTTTTTTTAAATGACAGCTTTATTGAACTATAATTTATATTGCATACAGTTCACCTATTTAAAATATACAATTTTTGCTGTGGTAGATTCTGTCAAAAAAAAAAAAAAAAAGATACAGTATACAATTCAGTACTTTTTAAAGTATATTCAGAGTTGTGCAACAGTTACCACAATCAATCTTAGAACATTTTATCACCCCAAAAAGAAACTCCATACCCGTTAGCAGTGACTTTCCATTCCCCTACCCCCACCCCACACACTCACTCACACTGAGGCTATGTTTTTGACTGCTCCTGTTCCCTTGTTAAGGAAAAGACCTCTTAAATAATTTCAGTTGGTCTGTCCAGGCAGCATCTGGAGGGAGCTGGTCATAAGGTTGAACTTACTCTTTTAAACTCTTTGTAGTATGTTTGTTTTCGGTTTGAATATTAGCCTTTTAGGCAAATATGAGGAGTCTTCAAAAAGTTCATATGAATCCTTCTATCTTTTAATTTCATTTTTCCACAAAATGAAGTACCCTCATAGATGAGGGAGAAGTTTGGAGACCATTGTTTCTGAAACAGAAAGTTTAACTGAATCCAAAAGAGAGGAACAAGCATCTCTTCTCACTTCTGGATAGGTGAAAGCATATGAGTTCTTCATGAAAGCAATTCTTATTATCCTGTTTATTGTTGTTATGTGTACCAAATGCACTAGGCTACTTCCTGCCTCCATATACCACCACTGCTAACAATAATTACTAATGTACTGACTGCTTACTATGCTTTTTTTTATTTCATGATTCTAAGTAATTTTTTAACCTTTTCCTGACCCCCCCATTTGCATTTTTTTTTAAGTTTTTTATAATTTATTAATCCTCTTGTGAAAATTTTGCACGATCACCACAGATAAAGTCATTGCAGAACTTTACCCTGGCTTTTTGCCAGCACCAACATGGGCCTCTGCAGCCCCCTGACTTTCTTCATTCTGTTTTTGCATACCTTTTGCTGTTTTCTTGAGGTCTTTTTCTCCTCATACAGGCCTTGTCTTGCAAGTTTATGTTTGGGTTCATTTTTCTTTGCATAATCTAAGGAATCATAAATCCATGCCAAAGCCAGTTGTCTTGCCACCACCAAAATGAGTTCTGAATCCAAATACAAAAATGACATCTGGTGTGGTCTTGTACATTTTGGCTAGTTTTTCCCTAATTTCTGTCTTAGGTACCATTGCCTTCCCAGGGTGAAAAATATCAGTGACCATTTGTTTCTTCTGAAGTAGTCAGTTGGTCATGAACTTCCCAGTCCAGATGGTTACTGTGTCATTCATGATGGCAGCTGGTCCTCAGGAAGCCCCCTCATTTGTATTTTTAATGGGTCATGTACAGACTTCTTTGTACATCTGTAACATCTATAATACTAGAGTATATTTATTTGTATGTGTCTATTGCCCTCTACTTAGACTGAGAATTTTGGGGAATGTCATATTAGTCTTCATATCTCTGGTATCTAGCACAATTATAATTTCAGTGTCTGGAATATAAACAGCACTCAATAAATATGTATTATCAACAAATAAGTGAAAATTTGAATAGCCACAGTCTTGCTCAGGCTCTCACCACCGTTCATCAAGACCATGTAGAATATCCTAAGTAGAATTGCTACCATAATCTGAGAGCTCAAATACAATGCTTTGTTCCCTCTTGCAAAAATCTTCAGGGCAAAAAGCATTTGATAAAATCCAACACTCATTCATGACAAAGACCCTTTATAAAATAGGTAT
>NW_007727408.1:38676-98944 GCF_000696425.1 Galeopterus variegatus
CCAATTTTTACCCCTGCATCGAGATCACATCACAGATAATTCGGTGGAACACTAGATGAAGCAGTTACTTTCTTTTAGGGTCCATGGTATATAAAAAATGCATATTATTAAATATTAAATATCACAGTCCTCCTAATGAGATATTTACAATTAAACAGCTTGTAGAAACAGAAACCAAATGAAACACGAGCGTCACATCTCCCATCTAAATCTGACTCTGAGGCATAAACTCATTGAGAGGAATATCAGGTAGAATCAACCATATTGACTTTTTTTTTAAAATAAGAATTCAACTGAATCCATGTTGACCTTCTGGGGGGTTTTTTTTCGTTCATTCTTTCTTTTTTTTTAATCTTTGTGTGTTTTGTTTTTTAAATAAGAATTAAACTGGTATATGCTGTTTGTGTAACAAACTCCTTTACTGAGCCTTCTCCTTTACTGAGATAGCATACGTAGATACATAGAAAATGTTCATATTATCAGTTTCACATATTTTTATCCTAAAATTATTTAAGATTTTTTTTATTTCTGTTGAAATAAAATTTTGTGACTTCCTTTATCATCTGTTAGGTTGAGGTAATAACTTCAGATTTGACAAGGTAAAATAGAGTTTAAAAATGAATGTTTGACTTCTACTTCCACAAATAAGAAGCTATGACCCAAAAGACAACTATCCCACAGAAAACCACTATAAAACCTGGACCATAGGCAAAAGAGACTTTTCAACAAATGGTGTTGGAATAACTGGATATCTGTATGGAAGAGTGTGAACATTGACCCGTATCCTACATCACTCACAAAAATTTATTTGAAATGGGTCATAGACTTACATAGCTAGAGGAAGTTCTTCAAACAGAAAATGAAAAAAGAAGGAATTTAGGGATATCAGAAAGGAAGAAAGAACAGAAAATTAAAATGTGGGTAAATATAATATACTTTTCTTCTCGAGTTTTTAAAATTGTGTTCGACAGTTGAAGCAAAAAAGTATAACACATTGATATCGTTCTCAGTGTATGCAGAAGAAGTAGCTCAAACAGTTATATTATAAAGGGATGCAAAGTGAAGTAAGGGTTCTACACATCATTGAAACTAATAGAATGTCAGCACCAGTGGACTCTGATAAGATATATAATGTAATACCTACAGCAGTCAGTATAAAAGCTACACAAAGAGATACACTCAGAAACACTATAGGTAAATCAAAATGGAGTTCTAAAAAATGTTCAAGTAACCTACAGAAGGCAAACAAACAAATAAAAAAGAACAAACAGAAGACCACAAAATGGCAGACGTAAGACCTAAAATATCAATAATCACATTAAAGGTAACTGGTCTAAATATATCATGACATAATTTATGCTGTCTATAAGAAACTTATTTCAAATATAACAGTATTATTCATAGCAGCTTTATTCGTAATAGCCCAAAACTTGAGGGGGGTGACAGGTGATACCCTACAACAGGTGATGGTTGAACAAACTACAAACTGATACATTCATACCAGGGACTGCTACTCAGCAATAAAAGGAATGAACTATTGATACATTCATCAACTTGAATGGATCCCAAGAATGTTATATTGAATGAAAAAACTCTTATGTCAAAGGGTCACATATTATACGATTCTATTTATGTAACATTTTCAAAATGACAAGATTATAGAGATAGAGAATAAATTATTGGTTGCTGGGGGTTTGAGATAGTGGGGCAGGGAGGGGGTGAAGAGTAGATGTGACTAGAGAGGGGTGGCATGAAAAACAAACCAAATGTCCGTCAACTGGTAAACAGACGAACAAATTATGGTATTTCAGTGCAATGGAATAACTACTCAGCAAGCAAAAGGAATGAAATATTAATATACATAACAATATGATGGATCTTATGCTCAGTGAAAGAAGCCAGTCAGAAAAGACTACATACTATAGAAGTTCATTTATATGAAATTCTAAAAAAGGCAAAACCATAGTTACTGAAAGCAGACCAGTGGTTGTCTGGGACCAGTGGTCAGGGGAAGGGACTGACTACAGAGGGCATGCGCAAACTTTTTAGGATCAGGGAACTGTTGTATCTCAATTGTGGTGGTGATTACACAACTGTGTGCAATGACCAAAACTAATCAAGTTATATACTTAAGAAAATTTTATTATATTAAATTATACTTCAATGAGTCTGAAAATAATTATTTTATTAGTAAGTCCAACATATCAGTAAACTGAAGTTCCAGGGAAAAAAAAAACAGCAGCTATCTAATTTCTCCAGAGAAGAATTTGTCGGTCTGGTGCCCAGGGAGTACTTATAAGTCTGGCTGCCTTCTTTCTGGAAGCAGGGGAGGAAATGTGTCCAGGGAGATCCCAGTTTAGTATGCAGATTTTTACTTTTATCCATGCTATTTTCAGTCTCAAGTCTCATCACTAACCCAGTTGTGCCTGATATTCCCAAATCAAGATCTTATCAAGTTTGGTTTTTCCAGAAAAATAAACCTCTAGTCTCTTTTTTTTTTTTTTTTTTTTTTTTTTTTTTTTTTTTTTTTTGTCCTTTTTTTGAGACCGGCCACACCGTGCTCAGCCAGTGAGCGCTGTGAGCGCACTCATCATCCCTATATAGGATCCGAACCCGCGGAGGTAGCGCTGCCGCGCTCCCAGCGCCACACTCTCCCGAGTGCGCCAGGGGCTCGGCCCCTAGTCTCTTGCTCTGAACAAGGTAATACGACTATATATACAACTATATGGGGTAGCAAAGGACCCTGGGGTCTAACCACTGTCTCTATAGACTTCCAGCTAGTCCTCATTTTAGCCCCCTTTTCACCCTTGTATTACTAAGTACGTGGGCCTCTGTGTCCTGAGCCTTTCTTGGTTTATGGAGTAAATTGTTACCTTCTCAATTTGTTTTTTCCTGCAGGCATCCCAGTGCAGCTTCTCTTCTGTCATTTACTACTATTTTCTATTTTCCATCTTTCAAAAATTTGCTGAATTGCTTTGGCCTGCTACTACTCTGTCTCCTCCCACTCTCCCCACTCCCTTTTGGGTTTTTTCATTTGTTTGTTTTTTAAAAAGATGACCGGTAAGGGGATCTTAACCCTTGACTTCATGTTGTCAGCACCATGCTCTCCCAAGTGAGCTAACCAGCCATCCCTATATAGGGATCTGAACCCGTGGCCTTGGTGTTATCAGCACCACACTCTCCCAGGTGAGCCACAGGCCAGCCCGGGCTTTTTGTTTTACCTCTTAAAAAGTCCTTTAATTGGGGGAGGATTTTAAGGGAATGAGCTTGTATAGCTGAATTTGGCTTAAGTTAAATATACTACTACATGTGTTAAATCTATGTTCAACTTGCAGAATTCTGCATCCCTGAACATTAGAGTCAGCAAAAGAATCCACTCACAGTCAGAGATGGGAGGTTCTCATATAAGATATATTGTCCTCACAGTACTTGGGAATATCATTGTGTCCCAAGTACAAAAATCCTTACTTGGAATGTAATGTTTATATTTTATTGTCGGGGATGGGGCAGAGAGGGGTAGGAGTATGAGGAGTCTAGAATGTTGGAAGGTAATCTGTATTCTACGAGTACCCTCTAAGTGGTGTGAATTAAGCAATTTAATGTAAACTAAAATGAGGTGTAAATTACATTCCTGTTATCTTTCGAACACGTTATAATAGACACTAAAACTACAAAATACTAAGTTATATAAAGCAACTTGGGGTATATGTTTAATTTCCAGTATCTGTTTATTTTAAGTAAAGAGTTAAAACTCAAATGTTCCATATAAACCAGTGGATTATGAAGTCAAAAAAAAGTTGACTTTTAATGAAAGTTCAGTTATAGGTGAATGCTTCACAAACTATAGAAAGTAACATTGTTCAGTGTCTAAAGACCCTGTTAGTATGATTTCAAATCTAGCTATACCATGTTTAAAATTTTTTAATTAAAATAAATTTTTTTAAAAATTTGCCTGAACCCCACTTTGACTTAGTGCATAATATGTACATAGTACCTAGTACGTAATAACCTAAGTGCAGACAAGTCATGGCAAAGTGAGCATATGACCATAATTGCAATATTTAAAGGATGCTTGGCTATGATAGATACCAGCTTTGGTGAAGCAAATTATTTTGTGCTGAAAAGGGATTGTTTATTCATTCAAAAACAAAGGAGTCTAAAAAGCCTATAGTTAACAAATAGTGCTGCTGTACGGCCAAGGCGGAATTAGAGTAAATCTTTAAGAGCATCTGAGAACCTTTTCATTATTTCCTCCTTTGACAAAAACAGGTAACATTTTGAGTTTGCCTTCAGAGTTTATTCAAATTGTAAGTTGACTCACGCTGGTCTGGCTTTGTGATATGTTTCTCCTTGTGGTTACCATGTGTCAGCACTATGCAAGGTCCTGTTAAAAAGAGAAAAGCTATTTGTCTTTTGAAGAAATGAGACTTCCTTGTGAGCACATGTGTGAGCAGCTAAGTTGCCTTCACACATGCTGGTTACTAGGAAATTTATCCATAAACATTGGCAAAATAGCTATAGCTGATAGATTCATGGTCTGTTCAAGAGTTTCTGATATCTGCCTTCTTTCCATTCAACTCAAAACTGGCAAAAATTGACATAAGCCAACCTGTTTTATTACAAAGTAATTTTGCATTAAAGCTTTTAATATTTGAGCCCATGAAATATGGAAGGATTTAAAAATCTTACGTAAAGTGAATGGCACAGTACAAAGTGCATAGTTAATGTTTGTTAAATCTTAATCTGTGAAATAATAAAAATTAATATTAGCTACTTATTTTTCTAGGGTGTATATAACTTTACCGATAGTTTTTCACATGTTGATACTGTTCCATATAGTGTCTCTTATAGCATAATATTTGTAATTCTGAAAGCAGAATCCAATTTTAATTCATTCCTAAAATGATCTTTCCTGGGATTTGAGTCATAGCTTATTTCTATGGGCCTTTGAATTTTACAAAGTACTTAATGGCACATGGGCAAAAATAAGACCCTATAAATTCACGTTTCTCCAACATGAATTTTTCTCCAAATTCCATCTCAGATTCTCTTCTTATAAATAAGTGAAGTTGGCAGGTTTCACTCATAATGGAAAACAAAACTAAATTGCCTCATACAACTTAGTTTTTAAAATCTATATATTTTTTTATTTTCAGCAAGATAAGTACAAAATTATTTTGAACAACAGAATCCAGATGATGCCAGAGAGAGATATAAAACTCTATTCATCAGCTTATTTAGGGAAATGCTCGTATAGAATTAATTTTTTGGCTGAGATGCCTATTCCCAATTCTGCATAATATAATAAGGTTAAATTTATTTGAAGCATACTTGCCTGTATGGCTCCAACCTTGTAGCCAACAATTAAGAAAACTAATGAAACCAAAAGCTATTCTTTAATAAAATTGATAAAACTCAGCCAGACTGATTGAAAACAAAAAAAAAAGACACAAATTACCAATATTAGAAATGAGGAAGAAAATGACATTACTACAGATTCTACAGGTATTAAAAGGATCATTAAAGGATTATTATGAACAACTTTATCCCAATAAAATCAACAATTTAGTTGAAATGGACAAATTCCTTGAAAGACACAAACTACCCCATTCACCGAAGAGGAAATATATAATCAGAATAGGCCTATGTCTGTTAAGGAAACTGAAATTGTATTTAAAATATTTCCACACTGAAAACCTCAGGCCTAGGTGGCTTCACTGGTAAATTCTACCAAGCATTTAAGGAAGAAATTCTACAAAAACTCTTCCTGAAAATGGAAACAAAGGAAACAACTCAATCCATAAGGTCAGCATTACCCTGGCCTGACAAAGACAATAAAAGAAAACTATTGGACCAGCCCCGTGGCTCACTCAGGAGAGTGCAGCGCTGGTACTGCCGAGGCCGCGGGTTCAGATCCTATATGGGGATGGCCAGTGCGCTCACTGGCTGAGCATGGTGCAGACAACACCAAGCCAAGGGTTACAATCCCCTTACCAGTCAAACAAACAAACAAACAAACAAAAAGAAAGAAAAGAAAACTGACTACTATCCTTGACAGTCATAAATAGATTCAAATTTTCTAAAAGAAATTTTAGAAAATCAAATGCAACAATATATAAAAAGGATAATACACTGTGGGTGAGTGGAGTTTTTCCCAGGAACACAAGATTGGTTCACATTCAAATTCAATCAGTGTAATTCATCATGTTAAGAAACTAAAAATAGGAAAACCATATGGTTGTCTCATTAGATGCAAAAAAAGCATTTGACAAAATACAACATCTATTCCTTATAAAAATCCTTAGGAAACTAGGAATAGAAGGGAACTTCTTCAGACCAATAGAAAGTGTATTTTTTTAAAAACCCTATAGCTGACATCATATTTAGTAGTGAAAGACTGAATGCTTTCCACTAAGATCAGAAACAAGATATTGATGTGTGCTTCACCACTCCTATTCAACATTATACTGAATCCTAGCCGTGCAATAAGGCAAGAAAAAATAATAAGAGACATCCACATTGCAAAGGAAGCAATAAAACTCTTTATTCATAGACAAAAAAAACCCACTAGAATAAGTGAGTATAGCAAGGCTGCCGAATACATGATTAATATACAAAAATCAGTTGTTTTTTTCACATACTAGCAATGAACTATTGGAAAGTTGAAATTTAAAAATCAGTATCAGTAAATCAATAAAAATCTTTGCCACTTAACAATAGCACCAAAAATCATGGAATAGGCTGGTTGGTTAGCCCACTCAGAGCATGGTGCTGATAACACCAAGGTCAAAGATCCCCATACCAGCTGTCTGTCAAAAAAAAACAACATGGGGGCCGGCCCCGTGGCGCACTCAGGAGAGTGCAGCACTGGGAGCGCAGCAACACTCCTGCTGCGGGTTCGGATCCTATATAGGACTGGCCAGTGCGCTCACTGGCTGAGCGCGGTGTGGGCGACACCACACCAAGGGTTACGATCCCCTTACCGGTCATGGAAAAAAAAAACAATAAGAGATAGCTCCTGTTCATGGGTCAGAAAACTTAATATTATTTAAATGTCAGTTCTCCACAGGATTGATCTTAAGATTCAGTGCAGTCCCAATCAAACTGTCAGGGAGCTGTTCTGTAGAAATTGTAAGACTAATTCTAAAATCCATATAGAAGTAAAAAAGGACCTAGCATAGAATAGCCAAAACAACTTTGAAAGAGAAAAACATCATAGGACTACCACTCTCTAATTGCAAGACTTTTATAAAGCTACAGTAATCAAAACTGTGTGATAATTGGTGAAAAGATACACAGTTAAATTGAAGGAACAGAATAGTGTCCAGAAATAGACCTGCACATATATGATATATGGACAACTGATTTTCAAAAAAGATGCAAAAGTAATTGGTGGAGAAAGGATAGTCTCTTTTTATTATTATTTAATTGTACATATTTATGGGGTACAGTGTGTTGTTTTAATACATGCATATATTGTACAGTGATTCACTTAGGGTAGATAGAATGCCCATCACCTGAACATTTACCTTTTCTTTGGGTGATTACAGTCAAGTTCCTCTTTTCTAGCTATTTAGAAATATACAATATATTATTAGCTCTAGTCAGCCTAGAACATCAGAATTTATTCTATCTACCTGTACTTTGTACCTGTTAATCCACCTCTTCCCAACCCCCCTTCTCTTCCCTTTCCAGCCTCTGTTCTAATAACCATTATTGTATATTATACTATACTTCTATGAGAACCTTTTTTTTTTTCTTGATTCCATGTATGAGTGAGATCATATGGTATTTGTCTTTCTGTGCCTGGCTGACCTTACTTAACATGATGGTCTCCAGTTCCATCCATGTTACTGCAAATGACAGGATTTTTTTTTAAATAGCTGAATAGTATTCCATTGTGTATATATAACACAGTTTTTTAATCCATTCATCTGTTGATGGGCATTTAGGTTGACTCCATCTTTTGGCTATTATGAATAGTGTCACAGTGAACATGGGTCTCTTCAATATATTGATTTCATTTTCTTTGGGAATATACCCAGTAGTGAGATTGCTGGGTCATATGGTAGTTCTATTTTTAGTGTTTTGAGGAACCTCCATAGTGTTTTCTATAATGGCTGTATTAATTTACAGACCTACCAACAATGTAGGAGTGTTCCCTTTTCTCTTGGTAGCAATTTTTATTTTCTGCCTTTTTTATAATAGCCATTCTAATTGGAGTGAGATGATATCTCACTGTGGTTTTAGTTTGCATTTCCCTCATGATTAGTGATGTTGAGCATTTTTTCATGTTCCTGTTCGCCATTTGTATGTCTTCTTTTGAGAAATGTCTGTTCAGGTCCTTTGCCCATCTTTTCATTGGGTTATTTGGTTTTTTGATGTTGAGTTGTTTGATGAGTTCTTTATGTGTTCTGGATATTCACCCCTTGTCTGATGTGTAGTTTGCAAACACTTTCCTCTGTTCTGTGGGTTTTCTCTTCACTATGTTGATCATGTCCTTTGCTCTGCAGAAGCATTTTAGTTTGATGTAGTCCAATTTGTCTGGTTTTGCTTTAGTTGCCTGTGTCTTTGTAGTCTTGTTCAAAAAAGAGCTGCCCACTTCTGTTTTGTGTAATGTTTCCTTTATGTTTTCTTCTAGTAGTTTTATAGTTTCAGGTCTTAAATTTAGATCCTTAATTTATTTTGCATTGATTTTTGTGTATGGTGAGAGAAGAGGCTAGTTTCAATCTTCTGCACATGGATATCTAGTTTCCCCAGCACCATTTATTGAGGAGGCTGTCCTTTCCCCACTGTATATTTTTGGCACCTTTGTTGAAAATCAGTTGGCTCTCAGTGTGTGGGTTTATTTCTGGGCTCTCTATTCTGTTCCATTATTCTATTTGTCTGTTTTGGGTTTCTATAGCCTTATAGTATATTGCTGTTTTGGTTGCTATAGCTTTATAGTATATGTTAAAATCAGGTAGTGTGATGCCTCCAGCTTTTTTCTTTTTGTTCAAGATTGCTTTGGCTATTTGGGGTCTTTTGTTCTTCCATATAAATTTTAAGATGGTTTTTCTATTTCTGTGAAGAATGTCATTGGTGTTTTAATAGGGATTGTATTGAATCTATAGGTTGCTTTGGGTAAAATGGACATTTTGGTGATATTAATTCTTCCAACCCGTGAACACAGGATACCTTTCTATTTATTTGTGCCTGCAATTTTTTCAATAGTGTCTTATAGTTTTTATTATAGACTTCTTTCACCTCCTTGGTTAAATTTACTCTAAGGTATTTCATTTTGGTGGTAGCTATTGTAAGTGGGATTACTTTCTCGATTTCTTTTTCAGATATTTTGTTATTGGTGTATAGGAACACTATTATTGGTTTTTTATGTTGATTTTGTGTCCTGCCACTTTACTGAATTCATCTATTAATTCTGGTAGTTTTTCGGTGGAGTCTTTAGGATTTTCTATATATATGATCATGTCATCTGCAAATAGGGATAGTTTGACTTCCTCTTTTCCAATTTGGATGCGTTTTATTGCTTTCTCTTGCCTTATGGCTCTGAACTTCCAGTACTATTTTAAATTAGTGGAGAAAGTAGACATCCTAGTCTTGTTTCAGATATTAGAGGAAAAGCCTTCAACTTTTGTCTGTTTAGTATATTAGCTGTGGGTTTGTAGTGTGTCACCATTATTGAATTGAGGTACATTCCTTCTGTACCTAATTTTTTAAGCATTTTTATCATAAAGGTGTTTCGGATTTTATCAAATGCTTTTTCTGTGTCTACTGAAATGATCATATGGTTTTTTTCCTTCATTCTGTTGCTGTGACATATCACATTTATTGATTTGCATTTGTTGAACCATGAAAATGATAATCTTTCCAACAAATGGTGCCAGAGCAACTGGATTTCCATATGCCAAAAAAAAGCACTTTGATCTGTACCTAGCACCAATATAAAAATTAATTTTAAAATAGTATAAAACTTTTAGAAGAAAACATATGAAGAAATCTTTGTGACCTTGGGTTGGGCAAAGATATCTTATATTCAACATCAAAAGCATGATCCATAAAAGAACAAGTTGAAAAGTTAGACATTGTCAAAATTAAAAACTTACATTATTCAAAAATCACTGTTAAGAAAATGAAAAGAGATGCTCTTGCCCTATCTCCATGTGGTGCTCTGCTCCACCCAGGACTCTGCAGAGAGTCCCCACCAATAAGAAAACCCTCACCCAGTGTGCCCACTGAACCTTAGACATCTCAAACTCCAGAACTGTAGGAGATAAATTTCTTTTATTTGTAAATTTTTTTAAACTGAAAACATAAATCACAGAGTGGGAGAACATATTTGCAAATCATGTATCTGCTAAAGGACTTGTATCCAGAATATATAAGAAATTCTCAAAACTTAATAACAAAAAAAAATCCAAAAACTATTTCTTTAAATGGGTAAAAACATATGTACTGACTAGACCAAAGATATACAAATGGCAAATAAGCTCATGAAAAGATGCAGAACATTGTTCACTAAGAAATGCAAATTAAAATTACAATGAGATACCACTACACACCTATTTTTAATGGCTAAGATTTTAAAAACTGACCACCCCAAGTGTTGATGAGGAGGTAGAGGAACTAAAACTCTCAAACATTGCTGGTGGGAATATGAAATTACACAACCATTTTAGAAAACAGTTGACCATTTCTTAAAAAGTTAAATATACACCAACCTTATGATTCAGCTATTCCATTCCAGGCAGTTACACAAGAGAAACAAAAGCTTATGTCTATCTGAAGACTTGTACATTACTCTTTATAGAAGTTTTATTTATAATGGCCAAAAATCTGGAAACAACCCAATGTCCACCAATAGGTAAGTGAATAAACAAATCGTGGTATATTCATACAGTAGAATTCTATTCAGCAATAAGAAGAATGAACTACCAATAACCCACCAATGTGGATGGATCTCAAATAATTATGCTTAGCAAAAGAAAGCAGACAAAAAAGAGTACATGCTTATGATTCCATTTATATAAAGTTCTAGTAAATGCAAACATCTGTAGTGACAAAAAGCAAATGAGTGGTTGATTAGGTATGGAGGTGCAGGGAGATAAAAGAAGCACAAGGAAACTTTGGGGGAGTTATGGATAATATAATCATTATTTTGATTGTGGTGTGGTTTCACAGGTGCACCGATATGTCATAATTTATCAAATTGTACACATGAAATATGTGCCCTTTATCATCATGTCAATTATTCTTAATTAAAAGTTGTTAAAACAGAAAATCTTGTGGCCAACACACTTCTAAATTCTCACTTATTCCTCATATTATGAGTCCTTTGAGGACATCTCTGTCTGATCCCACTTCTTCTATTAAAAAAATGCTTCACAGAAGGAGAAGCACACGAATTGTGTCTTTTGGAGAGCACTGTGGTGTGGTATGGCAGGAGAGTCTAGGTGTTCCATTAACAAGGAGGAGAAGAAGCCAATGAACTAGATAAACTTAGTCCTTGAGATGTAGGACTAAATGGAGAAAGTGTGGTTACTTTTTTATTTTTTATTTGCTTACTAGAAATTTAAGCACCAAATTTTATCTTGTGAATTCAATCAGCTCTTTATTTCTTCATAAATTATGGTAGAAAGACATTTTAGAAAATTCCTTTTGTTTCTTAATGTTAGATTCCAAATGAGGTATCTAGGTACTAACCAACCCAGCATTCGGGTCCATCTTACTTTTTTTTCCACTGAAGAAATTCTCACATGCCTGTTACTTAAACTATTGCAGAAGAATAAAAAAAAAAAAAAACTTGCTCTGCGTCTTTTTTTCCACTTACAGTAGACCTGATCATTAACTCCAGTTTGCGGGCAGTTTGTTTTTCATCCCCAAACAGTCAGCAACTGCAGGTGCCACTGTGGTACACACGTGAGGGCACACACGTAAGGACACACACACTAGTGTCCCCAAGCACTCACACCTTGACCCTCTCTAAGCAGCAATTCCAATTCCAGCAGGATAAGTGCCAGAAGCCTTGGAAAAGTGTCTAATCTTTCTAACATAATTGTAGACGGCAGGGTTTGTGGTGAGGCCAATCACCCACTACAGTGGGCTGTGAAAGCATTTTTTCCATTTTAGAGGAGTTTTGCTTTTAGTCCTAGCATATGATCTCCCTGAAATGCCTGTAAGTTCAACTTAAGGTCATATTCATTATCATTTCCATTCTATTTTGCCTCAAAATGAATCTTCAAAATTATATTTATGAGCATATTAAATAAGAGAATCATCAGGAAAGATACAGGTATGTGTGAGGTTTCTATGGAGAATAGTCATTGAGAGAAACGGTGTTTTGGGGCTTTGTTTAATAAAGATTTTTTTTTTAAGTTTTTAGAACCTATTGTGGACTGGGTCAGTAAAAAGAACCCTGAACTCTTCTTCCCCTGGAAATAGTGAGCCAGGGGCTGGCCTGTGAATACTGAAGATTTATTCCAAGGGCTATTGGGGCATTTGTCCTTGAAGCTGCCCTTGTCTGAGCACACTGCAGGTTTCTCCTCCCCAAGACTCTCAGATGGTAGGGAACCAAGTTCCATCCTCAGTTGGCCTGTCCCCTTCCTCTGTCTCACCACCCACAATCTGATTCACCCCCTCTCCATCATGTGCACACTGGCTCCTTGGAGTGGTGCTGCTGGTCCCAAACCAGGAGTTCAGACCAGAGAGATTTATATGGCATTAAAGGACAGACTGAAGGGGAAACCATAGGTCTGAGCAATGCTTAAGAAAGGAGCCAGGAACACCAGTGAACCAAGGCCTACTGGAAAGTCAAACCTAGGGCCTTCTCTGGTAGGCATGTGTATCAATAGGGGCAAGCGTGTGGATGAGAATTGCTGTATTAGGGTACATGGCTGACAGTTGAGACAACACATAGAGGGCTAACAAAATAAGGAAAAAGGTTTTTGTGTTTTTTTTTAAATTTATTTTCCATTATAGAAATGGAAGAACGTATTACAAATTATAAGAAGCACTTAGATGAATTTATTTTTATGCCCAGTCATAATGCTGAAAAATGATCCTTAAATATGTGTCAGATTGTCTTGTTTCATTATAACTATAAATTCTTCAAGTATGCTTAGCCTTTATAATTAGTTGCTCATATAGCATATTTACAGAAAACCCAAGGTATCTAATTCATTTTCACTGATGAGAAAATTCATACTAAGTACAAATGCTTACAGTTCTAAAAACTTGGAGAACGGCACACTGACTATTCAGAGCCATGTCACAATGTCCCCTGGAAACCTCTGCTGTACTGGGACTTGATGAATAGGAAGGTCAGTGGCTCAGATCAGGGAAGGAGTTCCATGGTATGCAGGTCCACTGCATACAAGTCAAACTCTCTTTTAATGCATCTTCCTAAAATCCATTTTATTTTGAACTAGTTATGAGCTAAAATTTTAATTCAGTTAAAAAACCAGTAAGAAAATGTTGTAGGGGGGAAAAATACCTTTAACCATCACAGAAAATTAGGTTCCTAACCAGGTGATAAACTTCGATAAGTCAATGACACCCCAAATCATGACTTTAAGTTCCCATTGGTCCCTTGGACAATCAGCATATTACACACATGCTTGCTTGCTTCAGCTGACCAAGTGTGGGTCCACATTGCCAAATTAAACATGGCGAGGACAGCTGACTTTTAGATAGCCTGACTGTAGTGTTCATTTGAAACAGCTTTTAAACAAGTACGATTATGATTGGAACTTATCTCAACCAAACAAAATTCTCCCACTGTTCTTGAGAGATTGTTTGAGCAATACAGAGGTGAGATTGCTAGGTGGATTGGGGAGTGTCACAAGGTTGTCAGCCAATGTGAGACGGCTCCACAGCGTCTGCATACAGTTGGTCTAAAGTATGCCAGAACTCAGTGGCCATTCTAAATGTTTGTCTCCCTGGAGTAATTTTTTGTTTTTTAAACAGAGCACTTAGTTTTATTAAATTAAGCTGATCAGCAAATTACCTTAGCAGCATGTAGACATGGCCAAAGACCAAGCCTTCTGCTGTAGCAGACAGTGGTTCCCCTCATTAGAGAAGTGTGAGGTCTAGTGCAGTGGTTCTCAGACTTGACAGAACATTAGAATCACCTGAGGAGCTTGTAAAACTCCCAGTGTCCAGGCCCCATCCCACCTCCAGCCAGTTAAATTAGAATCCATGATGGTGGGGCTCAGGCATCCACAAATTTTAAGGCTCCCCAAGTGACTCCACTATGCTGCCGAGGCTGAGAACTACCTCCAGTCCTATGGGAAGAACATTGAACGAAGAGTCAAAAAATGTGTGTGACTTTGGGTAAATTACTTCATCTCTCTGAGCCTCAGTTTCCTCATCTGAAAAACTGAACAAGGATATTTGTGCCTACCTATCACACAGGACTGTTGAAAAGATTAAATAAAGTAATGTGGATAAAAGGATGTGTTTGGTGTATATTGAAAGATTATCATGGTTATCTGAAAATATAATTATTTCTGTCCTGTTCCTAGACAAGTTTTCTCTTAAAACATATAAAAATTTAGAATTGTAGAATGTCATTACTGAAAGACTCTTAGAGGTCATCTATCCAGGCCCCTCTCTGGAGAGATGAGCTACCCGAGAGCCACCCACCTAATTAGTATCAAAGAACCCTGATTTCTTTCCGTAGTCCAGACTGGGTTGCCTTCTTGAGGCCTGTTCCTGTTGTGTTTGGGTAGATGCACTAGTTATCAAGCCTATACAGTGAAACATGATTTAGGAACAGCTGTAGGAACTACCTTCTATCTGCCAAGAAAAGAACTGGAGAGAGGGACTGGCTGGTTAGCTCAGCTGGTTAGAGCACAGCCTTTTAACACCAAGGTCATGAGTTGGGATCCCCATACCGGCCAACTGCCAAAAAACAAAGGAACTGGAGAGTAAAGGATCTCAACCACAGTGGAATTCATCAGTCATAATTTCTAAGGTTTCATCAGAAAATTCTAAACATGGGCCGACCCAGTGGCGCACTGGAGAGTCCGCCGCTTGGGAGCGCGGTGGCGCTCCTGCCGAGGGTTCGGATCCCATGTGGAGACCGGTTCCCGCTCACTGGCTGAGCGCGGTGCGAGCGCAACACCGAGGGTTGCGATCTCGTTGCCGGTCCCCGGTGCGGGCGCAACACCGAGGGTTGTGATCCCGTTACCAGTCAGTAAAAAAGACAAAAAGGAAAAAAAAAAAAAGAAAATTCTAAACATGATGAACTCTTCTTGTGTTGGTTATTACATATTGGATTATAAGGCTGTAATTTGATAGGATTTGACACTAGCAATCTGATGATTTGAACTGTATTTAAGGTGTTCCCTATGTATATGTATGTGTTGCCCTAAGCCAGCCATATAGGTAAGAAAGGTCCACTGGACTTGGTTCCAATCACCAGGTGTTACTATGGCCGGCAGGGAGAGGGTGCTGCCCTGAGGAATGGAGAGCCAGATGTTGCACCTTCTCTTCTGGTTTCAACTCATTCTCTTGTCTACGAAGGTGCTCAGAGCCTGTGGCAGCCAGGGCTGAGTACTACACAGCCCTTCAATGTAATTCATGCCTCAAGGCCCCAAGTGGAGCAATAAATGAGGTGACTTTAAAAATCCTCTCCAATCCCTAGAGCAGTCTCAACTTTGGACATTGGAGTCACTTGGAAAACTTTTTAAATGACTAATATCTGCGGCCCATCCCCAGAGATTCTGATTTAATTGGTCTAAGGCGAGACCTGGGCATTGGGATTTTTTTAAGCCCTTGGTTTTCTTGATGTGAGACCAATGTTAAGAACCACTCACTGGAGTCAAAAAGTTAAAAAGTAGAGAAGAAAACATTAATTAGTCTTGAGAGCCCCACATATCATAGAATTTCATACAGCCTTGAGCTTGAGACATTCTTTTCTGATAAACTACTAAAATGCTTGTTGAATTTTGACTAAGTAATTTCAGCCAAAGCAAGACAGCGTTGCTAACAGAGACACCCTTCCTGGCCTTTTAAAGAAACACTTCCTGCCTCACTCTGACACATCTTCCTCCCTATTGAAACCAAAGCAGGATCATGTGATTAATAGATTGACTGTTTGAAAGGTACAAAGGTAGTACCAGAAAATCCCTGAAGTGCCCCCCTAAGTTCTGCTTTTGTTTTTAAGTCACCCAAGAATGTAGGCCATGCCCTTGAGTCATCCAGAGTCTCTGTGACCATGACTTGCAGTATATATAAACGGCTAAACAAGAGATCACTTTAAATGGCTTTATAATAAACAGCCAACAACTTAAAAAAGAAACATAAAATTATGTTTTTAACTGAATTTCATCAAATCAACTCTTAAGTCCTTCCATTTTCTCTTGAAAAAAAAAATGTGTAGAATGTCTTCTGGCATGGACCTCTGTGAATCTAGGTACAGATGCAGGATGGGGTGTGGAAGAGAGTCATACTATCCTAACTGCTTAGGAAAACCTTACCAGACGTTCCCCTTCCATTCTGATTTGTTTTCATATAGCTTGTGAAGTTTGTTCCTGTCTTTAGCATCACAATTATTTTCTAAGATTTCTGTACATATGTTGCTGTTTTTAGAGCCATAAGAAATATTCCACTTTTTCATCTGCTATATGCATCATACTTTAAGCAAAATGTTAATTTATTTAACTTTTGTTTTTATTGGATTGTTTTGATTTACAGGAACTTTATTTGATGATAAAGGAGACAAGCATGCCAAGAAAGGAATTTGTATTTGGGAGTGTATTGATAGAATGCACAAGAGGAGTCCCATTTTCTTTAACTATTTATATTCACCAGTAGAAATAGAGGTATAGTAAGAAATCATTTATGCTTCATTTTCTGAGTATTTTGTGTTAAAGTTTTTCTTAGTTTTAGTACTGTTTATATAAGCTGCTTAATCTTTTTATAAACATTCAACTAAGTTTCATACCAAAAACTATTTAAAAGTCTGAGACACTATGAGTTTTGGTAGTGATGGAAATGTGACCATTCACCAAATTCTTGCTACAAAAATTAGGAGCTGGCCCCCAAAACGTAGAAGGGATGGATAACTTCAAGAAAATCAAAGCAAGGCAATTTTCCCTAGGAAGAAAGAACTAACAAAACAAAATTTCAACAGGTGGTCTAAGCCGAAAAATCAAAAATAAATGTGTGCTTCAAAAAGTTCATGGAAAAATAGAATTAAAAGATAATACAAATCTTTCCATAAACTTTTTGAAGTACACTCGTACTTTAGAAAAGACTTTATACCAAAGCCTTGGAAGGACTGCTATAGGAAGCAGGGATGTTTGGAGCCCAGCCCAAGAAGGATGTCATCTCTCAGGGGCAGCCATGCTCTGCTGTGCACATCTACATGACATAAGCTCTGGGGTTGAGCAGACTGGTTTGATGAGCATTACCACCCTTACTTAGGGGCAGGAGAGGCCCTACCCTGGCCCCATGCATTAGGACCCCGGTCTGGCCTTCCTTCTGCCGCACCTTCCTCATGAGGTGAGGAGTACAGGAAACCAGGGGCACGTGCTTAGATGCCCCTCCTTCATCTAACCCATGCTCTGCGTACCTCTAAATTCCATGCCCAGATTCAAGCTGTTCACCAGGCTACTTCTCCACATGTCTCCCAAGCTAATGCATGTACCCCTAGGCCCAAAGGATGGCAAGAAGTAGCTGTTTGGCAGGGAGTGGACAGCGTTTGGCTTTGTGGGCTGGAGTACACACAGACATTCATTCATGCGAGACCCTCAGAATTTAGGACAGAGCCGAGGTCGGAGAAGGAGGTTAGGCCATGGACTGGGAGCTAGGGCCAGCTCCCCCACTGCCACCACTTCCTAGTATAAAATTCTGAGGAGTCCAAGAATTCTCTATTTGAACCTGGCCTTCCAGGTCATTAGGAAGTTATGTTTGTCAAGGTAGGAGGATAGGAACATGTTTTATTTAATAGTTTACCTTGATGTGTAACTTGTAAGTATCTAGACATGTGGTATTTGAACCTCCATTCATACTCTTGTCCTGGACCCTGCAAATGTTAGGGGCTTGCCTGTCAATAAGCTTGGGGTACCTTAGGGTCAAGATGAAACTATATTTCAGAGTTTTCTCTAAACAGGCCCTGAAGCCTAACGTAAATGTGTCCAGCCTCAAGAAATGGGATTACTATGTAGAGGAGACCCTGTCCACAGGGCCTTCCTATGACTGGATGATGCTGACCCCCAAGCACTTCCCCTCCGAAGACTCGGACCTGGTCAGAGGAGCTGGGCCCCACAGCCAGAGGAGAACAGTGTGGCCATGCTACGACGATGTCAGCTGCACTCAGCCTGATGCTCTCACCAGCCTTTTCAGCGTAAGTCAACCGTGTACAGACACACACTTGGGGGCACCACAGACCCTGGAGGCACATGAGGCCTCAGGAACCAGGCTAAGCTAACACTGGTTTACAGACTTCTGAACAGGGTTATCCTCACTCTGGACTAGCATTATAGTTAGTACTCCTGGAATATGGAGAAACCAGATTTGCTCCCAGCATCATTGGGGGATTGGGCTTAACTACTGGTAAAGAGTCTCAATGAAAGTTAGTTTCTAGCGTTTCAAGGAAGCAGTCACGTAAATGGAACAGTTTACTCCTTCCGGCAGTTTGCCAGCTGTTTTAGCTGCCTGAGCAGCCTGAGTCAGTCCTGGGCTATGGCTTTTGTGGGTGCTTTACTTCCTCTGGTCAGAAGTGTGGGTAGCTGATGGCCTAATGGGAATACCGCCAGCCATCTTCTCTGCAGGGAATATTCTGGAGCAAAAATTTCTCGTCCTGGCAGTAGCCACCCTGAGAAAAGGTTTTAAGCATATGGGCCAGAGAGTTTCTGAAGAGTCAGAAAACCAGAGGTAGAGTGTGCTTTGTACTGTCACAGAGGCAGCAGCCCTGATCTCCAGCTGCCCTGTCAGAAGGGAAGTCCGTTTCTCTGGGCATTTCTTGATTCGTTCTTTCCATATCTGGTTTGAGTCATTAGAGTTGAGGGGTTCCTCTGTCATGGACAGACTTCTCATCTGCCTCATCTATTAGTGTTGGGACACGGACCCAGTGCTTGCTCTTTTGCTTTGCCCATCAGATTTCCTATGGGCTTCCCAAGGGTGAAGGTGTTTGGGGACACATATTTCATCTCTTACTATTTAAGCCATTCTGTATAAAAAGGTCGGTAATAGGTCCTGATAAGTCATCTTGGCCACAGTGCCATACCAGCTAGAGCTCCCACCACTACTCCTGGCTTGGGAGGCCTCTGAGGCCCATGTGTACCGCTTTCTTCTGCTGCCATCTGGGCCCAGCACAGAAAAAGTGTGCTCTGGGGAACATCCTGATTTCCATGAAATACTGATCTTTTGGAAAATTCCTTTTCATTTCTTTGCAGGAAATTGAAAAATTGGAGCATAAATTGAACCAAACCGCTGAGAAGTGGCAGCAGCTGTGGGAAAGGGTATCCGTGGACCTTAAAGAAGAGCCAAGAGCAGACCGTGTGAGTTTGCAAAGCCCCTTGAGGAGCTACTTCTAAGCTTTATGAGGGTGCTAGGTCAGGTGGGGCCCACTGCCACAGGTAAAAAGTCCTACGTGGGCTTATGGCCAGAGGGAAGAGTAGAAAGGAAGGGTCATGCCCTGGGGGTCCAGGGAACAAAGTTCCAAATGACTGAATATTTCCCTAGTGTCTCATTTTACCACAGTGACATAATACTTATGTTTTAGGGCCCCAAATCTAGGGGAAATTACTGGGTTCCTTTCTATCTCAGTGCTTCTGTGGCTTCAGCTGTCTTCTACCACATGAGGAAAGAGCGCAATGCCAAGACCATTTTTGCTCCAGGGAAATAAGCAGAGAGAGAAAAAAAATTTTTTTAAATGACAAAATATGCTACTTTCTGTTGCTCACACTCCCTTTTCTGTTTGTGATTTAAGAAACATTTATCATAAAAATATTTTAAAACCAAAACTCTGTTTTTGGCTTCTCACACCCTATTTCCTGCTTCCAGTTTAAGAAACATTTATCAAGCACGTAATATGCACAAGGGGCTATCCTTAGTGCTGTACATACCTTCACATCCTACTTAATCCACAGTGAGGAAGTGGTGTCCCATCTCATACATGATGTGAGGGGACAGGCACAGAGATATCACACAGCTAGCAACTGGTAGAGCCACCATTCGCACCTACATCACATTGGCTACAAATGCAACAGAAGGGAAGTTAGGACAGATGAGTGTTCTGAGGAGCATTCCAGGAAGGGAAGGTCAGCAGGATCAGACATCACAGAGAGGTCAAGGAGAAGGGAGTATAAAAGAAAACCTCTGTCGTACAAAGGGACCCTCCAGGCTCTGTCTCTTGCCTTCAAATGGCAATTCAGGAGCTGTTATCAGACAGCACAAGTGGTGGTGCCTTAATGCTTTTTTCCTCAGAAAACTAAAATAGTTTCTTCTTTTTTTTTTCTGGTCATGAAAGTAAGGTATATTTATTGTTTAGATAAGTTAATACACAGATAGTTATAAAATAGAAGGTGAAAACCACTCATAATTTGTAACCTAGAAATAAACCACTATGCTATCAAACTTGTTTTATCTTTCTAAACCCACATGTAAAAGGGACTTACTATACATACTATTTTTTAAATCTGCTTTCTTTTCTACTTGACGTTGGCATATATGTCCTTCAATTTGTCACTGTATATAAATCAGTATCATTTTTGATGGCTGTCTAGAATTCCATTATATGGAAATACTGTAATTTTTTTTTTACCAGTCCCCTAATAATGGACATTTAGGTCGTTTCCAGTTTTTTTACTATTATAAACTACTTTAGAATAAACACCTTTGTACATACATCTTTGCTCATTAGTCCAGTTTTTTTCCTGAGATAAGTTTTTATAAATGAAATTATCGTGCCAGTTGCTTAAAGTTTCTGTAAAGTTTTCCTAGCTCCTGTTCTGTCGTTTTCAGTCTCAAAGACACCCATCTGGGTCCCCAGGAATTGTATCTACCAATCTACCTTCCTATCAGAAGAGGTCTCTGCTGCATCTCCCAGACAGCAGCCTGGGGGAGGGGCAGAGTGCCAGCATCTCCCCATCCAATGGAGTGGACCGAAGAGCAGCCACGCTCTATGGCCAGTACACATCCAAGAACGATGAGAACAGGTGACACGCTGGGCCCTGCTGGCTATGCTTAGAAGACTCCCCAAGCTGCCTGAGGCTAAGCCACAGGCCTCCCCAAGCTAGGCCTGTGCACTACGGTTTTTGTAAAAAAAATTACTTTTGTAAACTTGAAAGGGATTTTCTTTAAGTCTTTCCTGTCTTTTTTTTTAATACTTTAGATGCTTCTTTGAAGAGGAAAAAATCAAAATTACAACTAACAGTAATGCCAAGAGGCTGTAGTTATTTGTGGTTGAGTCCTGATTGTTATTATCTCATGTCTGCCAGAGCTTTTGAGGGAAGATGTGTTAGTCAGCATTTTTTCAGTTGGCAAACATCAGAAATCCAGCTCATGCTTGCTGAAGCAAAAAGGAATCTGCTCGCATAAACTAGGACGGCCAAGGGCATGCTAGTTTCCCACACAGTATCTTCTGGTTCTGTTTGTTTCCTGGCTCTACTTTCCCCTTGTGTTGTATCATTCCCAGCATGGCACAAAAGATGGCTACTGATAGTTCCAAACCTCACAAATGTGGTAATCCCAGCAGAAAGAGGCAATCTTTCCCCAAAGGTCTAGTAGGAAAATTCCAGGGAGAATTCTGATTGGCCTTTTTTGGATCATCTGGGGGAAATAGAGACTTGACAAACAAAAACAACAGACATCCCCTATACAGCATTTTTTAAATGAAAATCAAAATTAACTGTCTTGTCATTTCTTCTAGGTCCTTTGAGGGAACACTTTACAAAAGAGGAGCTTTGCTGAAAGGTTGGAAGCCTCGCTGGTTTGTTTTGGATGTAACAAAACATCAGGTAGTACTGTTAAAGCTAAAAGAAGTTTCTCTGTCTAGGATAGTCTTGGTCCCTGGCTCTTATGTGGATCTCAGCAGACAGGTATATTCCTCACGTACAGACTGCTCTCCTAGAGCCTCTCATATGCAGCCTGTGGGCTCCTCCAAGACCCCAGACGTCCCTGAGTGAGGGCAGTAGCCTTCTGAGGGAAGCTCCAAAATAGCTTCTGGTTGGTGCATGTGGTAGAGACAGTGACAGTTGAGCCCAGAACATTAAGAGCAATGGAACTTTTTTTTAAATGCTCAGATATCTCCAAATGTTTGCTCTTAAAACCCAGGTCAGGGAGCACCTGAGGTTTTCAGCCTGTTGCATACATACACATGCACATATAAATCTGTGCCTGTGAGCACTCCCCAGAATACAGGTTACTTTCATCCTTGCAGCAGAAGGCATCCATTCAAAACTGAGGGCATTAATTTTTTCAACAAACATTCCTTGAATATCATCTCTGAGCCCATCACTGTGCTGGTCTCTAAAGACTGTACTTTATCCCTCAAAGATGGTGGCAACAGGGAGAGGAGGGACCCAAAACAGGCAGAAGGGGATGTGCCCACCAAAACCTGGAATTCACAGGGGGCAGGTACTAGACTGGACCTTGCTGATCATGTCAGGAAATCTTTTGCCCATTGTTATGTTCTTAGCTATTGCTGTAGCAACCCCCACGGTCCTTAGCGTCATAGTATGATTCACAGGGGGCAGGTACTAGACTGGACCTTGCTGATCATGTCAGGAAATCTTTGGCCCATTGTTATGTTCTTAGCTATTGCTGTAGCAACCCCCACGGTCCTTAGCGTCATAGTATTTGCTCCAGTAATCTCAAAGGAGAGTGATTCCTACCCAGATCTCCAGCCCCTCTGCACCCTTCACTAGTGAGAATTGTGTGGTCTCCTGCGTTCTGACTGCAGGCCTCACTCCACCTTGGAACTGACAGATCAGCCATGAGGCTGAGGGTTACACATTTTAATTCTCAATACATTCATCTATAAAATGGAGTCTGTTAGGAAAGACCTGAGCTGTTACCCCTATACAGTACTCTGGTTGGACCTGCATCTACAAGACTCCTTCCAAATGAAGACAGTATTTTGGGTCACCTTTTCCTCTGCTCAAGAGACTTCATAAAGATTATACAGTCTTTGTGGGAGACTATAGAGAATTTATTTTCAAATATTCAAATGGAAGCCCTTCTAGGGGACTGTACTTTAAAATAACAATGTCTCTGAAGTCATAGAGCCTACACTGCGTAGAAAAATTCCATTCAACCACTAACTATAACATAAGAGAATGTCATGATTTTTCTGTAATTTACATCAAATTACATTTGCATTTTTACCAATCTTTTGGATTTCTTTAACACGAAAGGTATATGGTTTTTCCATTTAGCCATACTTATACTATGCCTGAGAGGAGAGACAGAAAAGTCTGAGGCCAGAACCATAGTGACGGAAGCCCAGACACATTCCTGCCATGTACTCTGGAGAGTGAAATCCACAGACTATAGACCAATAAGGCTTTTTCACCAGCAATCTCTTTTATTTTTAAAAGTAGTTTTCCATTTTTTTCTTATTCCAAAAGTAATACATTTTTATTATACCAAATTTAAACATTTCATAAAGACATAAAAGTCCCCTGTGCAGTTAAATGTTAAGGTATTTATTGTGTTCTTCAAAATATTTTATATCTACATGCTATTTGGCAACTTTTTAAGCAATATATCTTGAATAATTTTCCTACCAGTTCATAAAGAGATCTTCCTTATTCTTTTTGAAAAGCTGTATAGTATTCTATTTTATTGATGTATCATCGTTTAATTAACTAATACTCCATTGAAAGGCAAGTGTGTCTTTTCCAATGTTTAGCTGATGAAAACAGTGCTGAAGGAAACCTCTTTCTACCGTGTATCTTTACAAGCTTGCGGATGTTTCTGTAGGATAAATTTCTAGAAGTGGGAAGGATGTATCAATAGGCATAAAACATTTTAAATTTTAGTTGATAGTACCAGATTGTTCTCCAAAAAGGTTCTAGCAAACTGTATTCCTACTAACAGTATTTGAGATTACCCTAGTGCCTTATAGGATATTATCAGCCATTTTTAATATTTCTCAATCTAAGTGAAAAGTGAAATCTCATTGATTTCATTTACTTTTCTTTGATCAGTGAGGTTGATCATCTTTTCAAATGTTTATAGGATATTTGTATTTCTTCTGTGACTTGCCTGTTGAGATCCTTTGACCATTTTTCTACTAGATGGTTTATCTTTTTCTTATCAATTTCTGTCCCTTTTTTGTATGTTATATGTACATACATATTTTTACAGCTGTTAGTTAACACACTTTATTTTTTAATAGATAATACATTTATTTCTTCAAATTTCAAAAAAGTACATTATTCTTTTTCCCATTCCTTTCTCCCAGCCACCTAGTTCTCCTTCCTAGAGGCAATGAGTGTTATTAATTTTTTATGTATTCTTGTAGGCATAGTTTAGTGTGTATAAGCAACATACAGAGGAAAGTATTGAAGTACAGTCTGAAAAGCAATGCTGTTTTCCCTTTCTGTATGTCTTATATCCCATCTGTATCCTTTTGGTTTCAGCTGCGATACTATGACTCAGGTGAGGACACAAGCTGTAAGGGCCAAATTGACCTGGCTGAAGTAGAAATGGTCATTCCTGCTGGCCCCAGCATGGGAGCCCCAAAGCACACAAGTGACAAGGCTTTCTTTGATGTAAGTTGATCTTATTTCTCTTTTCCTGATTCTGCCTGCACACAATTCCATTTGCCTTCAAAAATTATAGGGCCTTCAGAGCAATTGGTAGTGACTGCAGATGGGTAGCAAACCCCCTGGCTTATGGGAATTACTCCAGAACTTGAACTCAGCACTCTTGATCCCCAAGCCTGATCTCCCATAGTTGTCTGTATATCTCAGAAAAGCTGCATACTGCTGTGTGCAAAAGGAGTCCAATGACATATGGAAGCAGAAGGCCTCCTTTTTAAATGTTATTACTTATTTCAGTCACCTCCTACTTTCAAGAACAGATGCTACTTCCCTCTGTATCCAGTGTTCTTCCCACTTGATCATCCACAAAAGATTGTCCTTGGTCACATATGATAACTGTATGCCCTAACATCTTCAGCAATACTTAGGTGGGCTTTGGGGCATTTTATGAGCCACATGATAGAAAGAGACTTACCTAGTCCCTGGAGTCAAGAAGGACTCGGTAAAGAGCAGGGATCATACTCTAGGGCCCTGCACAGGCCATGAGGCATTGCCCTGATTCTGAGATTCCAGTTTGGCCCCAGCTGAAGAAAGGGGACTGTATTAGTCTGTTTCTGTTGCTTATAACAGAATACCTGGAACTGGGTGATTTGTAAGAAAATGAAATTTATTGCTTACAGTTTGGGAGGCTGGGAAGTCCAAAGTCCAGGGAACACATCTGGTGAGGGTCTTGGTGGTAGCAACAGTGACTCAGGGGTTTCACATGGCAGAAAATGGCAGAGCAGAGAGACTAACCTCCTCATTCACTCTCCTTATAAAGCCCTCCAAACCATGCCCCTGACCACCATTTTTAGTCCATTCACTACGTCATGGTCCTACAATCTAATCACCTCTTCAAGGCCCCACCTTTCAATTATCATAATAAGATTTCCTACCCTCTTAACACTGTCACAGGGGGGGTCAAGTCTTGGGGGGACACTCAAGCCAAGACAGGGACACAATAACCAACTTAACAGTGTGAATGAATCTCAAGCTTCCCCTTGGAGCAAAGGATCGTCCTCACTTTTACTGCATTAGTGCAGTGCATGGGAGAGGCCAGAGGCTCCACCCATTCCTGACCATTCCTCCTTAGTCAAAGAAGGCCCCACAGGAAGAATGCAAAGTACAGCTTTCCTGGTGTGTCTCCTTTCATGCCAGTATCCTTCTATTAACATCCCCTGTAACTTTGGGGACTAGAAAAATAGAGTAACTATAAGGTAGTGACAGTACAGTAGTGGAGAGAGAGAAAATACAGAGGTTCTGGGGCAGTATGGAAAAGGAAGTTTACAGGGATTGATTTGCCACTTGCCCAGAGCCACAAAATAGCCCTGCCCTTCATCTCTGGTTCTCTGTCATTTGGTTTTGTAGCTCAAGACCAGCAAACGTGTGTATAACTTCTGTGCCCAGGATGGACAGAGTGCCCAGCAGTGGATGGACAGGATCCAGAGCTGTATCTCTGATGCCTGAAGGCTGTGGTCAATCCAAGCAGAAAAGGTAGAGGAATTCATGCTGCCAGAAAGAAAAAGAGCATGCATCCTTGAGAAGCTGATGACAAGTCATCCAGGGCCGGAGGTTTTCCTGCCCAGTCTTACCCAGTCCCTTCTTGTAGCAGTTGCTATGTCTACCTAACCTGAATGGGTGTGTCACACAGGTCTGGTCAAGAGCCCCAGGCACTCCCTGTATCTTGCACTAAATTGTTCTAACAGGGTCTTAGTGGTTAGGGATCAGAAGAATGCCTCCTGAGCCAACTGTCATCTGTCCCCTGGGCAAAATGGCTACCACCTACTTAGGTCGTTCTTCATGAAACCTAGATCCTTTTTATTCTCCAAGGTCATAATTTCCTTGGAGAGCTTTTTAACAAGCAAAAATCAAAACTCTTCAAGATCATCTTACATTCTACATAGAACAGGTTTCCCATCAGAGACACCTACTCTTACTGCCTGACCTTTGAGATGCTCAGTTCTCTGGTGCTGCCAAAAGGTGCTTCCATGGTCCCTGCTTTGCCATTGAGGTTCACAGCAAGAGACATCACTGCTCAGTGGCAGGCAAAGAGGGAGCACACAGGATTGTCCTGATGGAGAAAGATTGTCCAGGGAGTGATGCAACAATGACCAGGCCAATGCAGGAAAATACTGCTTCCAAAACTGACCACAGGTGCTCTAAGGATCCAGGGACTTGTGTTCCTATGTTTTCTTCTGCTCCCTGACAGCTTCTTACACAAAATAACCTGCAAAAACCTGAATGCACTAACCCACAAAACAAACACTTGCACTGAACTCCTAATGACGTGAAGATGTTGGGAAGATAGAGGCCAGCTATTTATACCTGTGACAAGGGCTGTGTAGAGTGCAGTCACACTGTGGCATGATTGGATACTCAGACACTTCTGCACACGAAAAGTAAGAACTGTTTTTAGATTTTCTTTACTTTTGATAACCTTGTGTTTGTTCAGCTTAATATCCAAGGAATGCTGTTTGCTCATGGTAAACAGAAATAGCATCCCTGCTACAGCCACTGATGCCAACTGGAGTCCTAGGTCGCTAGATCGTTACATTTGTTTTGAAATGTTAATATGTTAAATACCAAACTAATATTTCAAAAATATGTATATATGATTTCTATATCCTTGTTTTTCAGATAATCTGCTTATAATTTAATATAAAATTAACTAAACTGATTCATTCCTAAGATTTCAGTAATGAAATGATTCCCTTTTTAAAAAATAAAAAAACTACTTTGCCTTTGTAGATTAAAAATAAATCAGATTTTCAAATTTAAAATTATCTACACACTAGGAAATAGAACTATACTAATAAAAGAAATTGTGGGATAAGAAGAATGAAGGACTTTTCTATCATTTTCATTTTATAAATTGCCACCTGTGAAAATGGTTTTTGCACATTATTTGTATTTTTCTTTGTATATGAAATAATTTTTTGTACTTTGTAAGATATGGAGCCCACTGTACCTTCAGGTCTCCGAGACTGTACACACTGCTTCTTTTGTAACTGATTCTTTTAACTTCCATGAAGGCATCGCATACCTTACACTCACTAACCACCTTGAATTAAATTTATTTCTTAAGAAAAAGAATCCCTCGTGACTGAAATTAAATTCATTCTGCAGTGTGGAGTGCTCAGGAGGGTAACACTCAGAATTTATACATGGGACTAAAGGTTCAAGGTTAAAACAAAGCATGACCCGCTTTGTGCCTTGGTTCTGCTAATGTCATCAACTGCCCTTTGCTCAGGAAGTAACCAGAGATGCTGGACATGCTAGCATGAGCTTCTGGGTTCTGGACACACTCCTGACGATTTTAGGTAAGGAACCTGAGGCCAAGATTCTCACTCCCGCCACATCGCCCCCCACTGCCTCTAAGAAGCTGTGTGACATTGGTTAAGTCCCTTATCTCTTCCGGGTCACAGCTTTACCACCTATGGCAATTTGTGAAAAATCTTAGACATGAGACATTGGAAGCCTTGTCAGGTAGCAGATTTTTCTGCTTCAGGGAATTGTTAAATAGCACAAATGAATAATAAGTGCATTCAGTTCTAGAGAACACGTCCTCTAGTTCAGCCCCTAGAGTTTACCTCATGTAGTCAACAGGGAATGCCGGTTCTCACCAGTTCAGCCAGGGCTGAACCTTTAAGTCCTTTGACCTCCAGCAACCCTCTCTGAGCCAGGCAAGAGGGCTCCCAAGAGCCACAGAGGCTCTAGGTGAGGCAGTGACATCCCCCTCTTTGAGCCTTCAAGTTTTCTCAGTCTGGTGAGCACATTGATCTACCCAAGGGTCCTCAGGACCTTCCTTGGTCCTAGGCCTCTCTTCTTAATGGCTGGCCCTGGGACCTACTATTATTCCCTGCTGTGTCCCTGAGATTCAATCAGGAGGGAAACAACTGGGATTGGGGTTGAGCAGGAGCTGCATTCACAGCATCAGTATCTGGATGCCCCTCATTCCTCAGGCCTTCGCTGTCTGTGAAGGAGAGAAGAACACTGGGTTCCAAGAGGAAAGACCAGGGCCTACTACACTGCAAGAGCCTTAACAGGACCCTCCCTACTTGTGGCTCCTGAGGCGATGCCTTTCTACAGCTGGTATCTTGAATGATGCAGACGCAAGGGAGCTCATTAGGGTAGGTCACACCTCCCAACCCCTTAGGCCCAAGTCCTTTAGTCCCCACTCCTGTCTCCACTCCAGAGCTAGAACTGTTACTGGCAGACAGGTTTGCTTCTCAATGGAATATGACATTTTCACAT
The DNA here is from genome assembly GCF_000696425.1 of Galeopterus variegatus. NCBI lineage: Eukaryota > Metazoa > Chordata > Mammalia > Dermoptera > Cynocephalidae > Galeopterus > Galeopterus variegatus. Next base: position 67,686 of record NW_007727408.1, read on the forward strand.
ATTTCATCAGGAGCTCTTTTAAAGAGTTATGAAGTAACCCCATCATCCCATAAAGAATTTCTGAAAGATTGATCCCAAGCTAATCAAGAAATGCCCTAATCAGTGGCAACCAAGGCTTTTAAGCAATGAATAAAGCAGGATTGATAAAGCGATAAGGTTTTCAGCTGAGATGCCAAACAGATATATAATGCCAGCCACATATGTATCTTTTTTAAAAGTAAAAAGAAATAGATGAAATTAATTGTAATATATCTGATTTTTTTAATAATAGTATGTTTTATTTAACCCAATATATCTAAAATACCATTTCAATGAGTAACTGATTCAAAAAAATTATTAACGAAATATTTTATATTCTCTATTCATACTAGGTCCTCAAAATCCAGTGTATATTTTACACTTACAGCACATCTCAGTTTGGACTAGTGTGTTGTCTTTTTTTGGACACCCCTTCTGACATACCAAATGCACGTCACTTTTCCACACCAGTTCTCCAGTTCTCTAGCAACAGTGGGTGTCCAACAATTCAGTTCAATTCTGACGTTTCCCAGAGTTAGTGCAGACCCCACATGTTCAGGGTTCAGTCCCACAAGACTGCCCCCACTTCAGACACCAGTTGCGAATCCCAAAAGCCACTGATGCTTCTGACCAACCAGCTATAAACTTGGAGGCTCTCACAACCCCCTCCTCAGGTTTGATAATTTGCTAGAATAAGTCACAGAACTCAGAAAAAACACTTTACTTATATTTACTGGTTTATTATAAGGAAACAACTCAGGAACAGTCAAATGGAAGAGATGCATAGGGTGAGGTTGGGGAGGCAGCACCATATTCCCCACACTTGGATGTGGTCACCAACCCAGAGCTCTCCAGACCTCGTCGTTCCACTGTTGTTAAAACCCAATCTCCAGTCCCCTTCCCTCCGCTGAGGTTAGGGATAGGGCTGAAAGTTCATACCTTCTATTCACCTGTTTGGTCTTTCTGGTGGCAGCCCCCATCCTGAAGCTGGCTAGAGGACCCACCTTGAAACACCTCATTAGCATACACTCCCGTGTGGTTGGAAAGGGCCTGTTATGAATAGCAAAAGACACTCCTATCACTCAGGAAATTCCAAGGGTTTTAGCAATTGTGTGCCAGAAACTCAGGACAAAAACCAAGTGTATTTATTTTTTACTATACCACAGCTAGCCACATTTCCACTGTTACCAGTGCAGATAAGGAGCAAGTGCAGACAGGGAGCAAGTAGCCTGTTCATGGCAGAGCCTGCAGCAGGAAGAGCTGGGAAGCAAGAGACCTGGCTTCCAGCGCTGGGTCTCTTCTAATTTACTACATGATCTTGAACCAGTCCCTTAAATTTGCTGGTTGACCTGTAAAATGAGGGATCCAGATGATCTATCACTTTGTGATTCCAAATATTTACTTTGGCAAGGACTTAGGTTCCAAACTGAGATTTAAAGGATTTGCTGAAAAAGCAAGTCATCTAAATCAGTGCTTCTCAAATCGTAATGTTTATTTGAATCATCTTGTTAAAATGAAGATTCTGATTCAGTAGGTCTGGGGTGGGGCTTGACATTCTGAACGAGTATTTCTAGTAAGCTCCGAGGTGGTGCCAATGCTGCTGGTCCAAGAACCATGCTTGGGGTAACAGAGATGTGTTAGTCTCGGCCTTCTGAGAAGCAAATGCTAGTGGGCAGGAAGTCAGGGGAGGCCAGAAGAGTCAAGAGACCCATTTGTAAACCAAGCTCAGGATCCTCCAGGTGGCCATAGGTACATGCCAGGGCTTAGGCTCTGGCTACCTCCTCATGCAACTTACTCATGTCCTCTGGCCCTGCTCAGCTCAATCCCAGATGTAGCTTTTCTGTCTTAAGATGGACTGCTGCCAGGCCCATCCAACTTTATAACTTCATGTGTCTAACAGAACCCAACTCGTAATGGGCAGTTTCAGATGCCCCACCTGGTGTTCCATCGTCAAGAATTCTGTCTCTACCAGAGGTTAGTGACATGCCAGAGACTGTTTCTCAAAAGGTGTAACATCCTGTGCTGCAAATGGAGCAGCCTTGCTGCAGGGTGCCAGGGGCCTGTATTGCGATTCTGCCACTGGGACTTGCCATAAGCTCATTGCTACATCTTTTCCCTTTCCAGCACCGTAGTCTGCCGTATCAGTCAATTTTTGTGGCTTATAACAAAATACCTGGAATTTGGTATTTTATAAAGAAAATGAAATTTATTGCTTACAGTTTCAGCAGCTAGGAAGTCCAAAGTCCGGGGAACATATTTGGTGAGGGTCTTCTTTGGTGGTGGCTTTACAGCAATGCAGGCTTTACAGCAAAGCATGGCAGAAAATGGCAGAGGGGAGAGAGAGAGAGCGCCTCATGCCTCTCCTTTTAAAGCCCTCAGAACCACACTCGTGACCACCACTAAACCATCAACTTAATCACCTTTGCCCCACCTCTCAATTACCACAATAGGATTTCCCACCTTCAACAGTTACAGTAGGGATTAAGTTTTAGGGGGACATTCAATTCAAGGCATCTGCCAAGTTGTGTGACCTAAATGGCAGGCTGCTTGCATAGCACCTTGAACCTTCTATAGATCCTTTTCCCTGTATGAGACCCACCTACCACTGGGCAGCCTTCCATGTCACCCATGTGTTGCCTCTAACCCCAGAGAAGGTTACCAGGTACTGTTCTTTCTTCTCTGTGGTCAGAGATAAAGATACAAGTTCTTTTACTTCGGAGGGGATATCCCAGCACACCCCTGACCACTGAACCCCTTAAAGACTTCTTTGAAGTGGCAGGTCTTTGAGTCTTCCCAGGTTTATATGCCACGCTCTGGGGTGCTTGTGGCTTGCCAAGGCCTCCAGCAGACAAGGCTCCTGTTCATCCTGCCCCATCAGCACGATGGCACTGATATAACGAACCGGTGTGGTATTCTGTGGGGGGGCCAGACAGTCCTGATGTCTTGGGATTATATTAGAACAGAGGGCAAGAGAGTTGACATAGCCCTGAGGCAAAACTGTACATGAACATTGTCATCTATCCCATGTGAATGTGAACTGGTTCTGAACCTCTTTTCTAACTGGAATGGAAAAGAACACATTCACCAAATGGCTGCATACCACATACCTAAGGCCCTCCCGAGGTCATCTGCAGTCTGTCCCATCACTCTGCAGGGGTCATACTGGTGAATTAAATGGAGACGTGGTAGGGACCACCACCCCTTCATCCTTTTCACTGTTAATGGTGGCACTAATCTCTGTCACACCCCCGGGGTTAAGATATCATTTTTATTCTTATTTACTGTTTTGGGAAGGGGCAGTTTAGGCAAGTAGGGAGAAGGCAGTTTCAGAAGTTTCCACGTGGCCTTCTCCACTACCAGAACCTTTACTTAGTAGGCCAGGGACCCAGTGTGGGGTTACTCCAACTGTCAGAGCACATCAATGCTAATTAAACACTTGGGTATAGGGCCGAGCCTGTGGCGCACTCGGGAGAGTGCGGCGCTGGGAGCGCAGCAGTGCTCCCGCAGCAGGTTCGGATCCTATATAGGGATGACCGGTGCACTCACAGCGCTCACTGGCTGAGTGCGGTGCGGCTGGTCTCAAAAAGGACAAAAAAAAAACACTCGGGTACAAAGGACTGCTGGGTGGTTTATGGACCCAGTGAACACACTGTGCGCCAGACTTTAACTAGGACCCTGCTTATTACCTGGCCCCTGTAGGCCCCACTTTGAAAGAGGGGCCATGCAGATGCTTTGAGTCTCCAGGTGTTAATGTCAACTCAAACTCTGTGTCTACTAGTCCTCAGAAGTCTTGTTATCCCCCTTTCTGTAGTGAACAATCACCCAAATAAATGGCCATACGTCCCTTTGGGGAAAAAAACTGAAGGAATCATCCTGATACATATTTGTTGCAATTTCACCAGGTCTTTCCTGCTAGCGACCTGTCAACCTCTTCAGTCACTGGTTCCCTATCTGAAAATAGCTTAGGTCTGGGAACTGAGCAAGGCTCACGACTTTCTGTTGCCTCTGCTTCCTGCTCCTCCATTCCTGTCTTCTTTTTTGGTTGTAAATGTTAAGCAGAGCCTTATTGGCTGCCCATCTACTTTGTCCCAAGGGACGCCATGCTCTATTAACCTCTCCACAACTTTCTGTGGGTCAAGCCCCCTCGTCTGCCCCTCTGTCCTTGCCATCATTACTGGCCTTGCATGATACATCTACTCCAGCATGCTCACTTTGCTCAGCTTTTTTATTTCTTCTCTACCATCTGCCAGGGGAACTCAGGTATTTCCACTTTGCTGAGTATTGGCCACCACTTTTTCCAGATTTCTAAGAGCCACCCCAGCAGAGAGTCTGCCCCATCCCCTGGGTAGGGTGTTATATCTTGTGTCTCCAGAAAGTGCTCTCAAGTCCATGGGTTCTTGCTTATCCAATCTTACATGCCAGTGGCCTTAATCAAGCACTCTCAAAGCCCAACTTCGGGCTGGCTGGTGAGCTCAGTTGGTTACAGCGCAGCCTTACAACATCAAGGTCTCGAGTTCGGATCCCCATACCAGCCAGCAGCCAAAAGAAAAAAAATCCCAGGAATACTGGCTCCTGCCCATGTGCTGATGGTTAATTCTTACTATTCTCTCACAGTATAGTCTTTTTCCTTCCTTATCAGGCCCAGCATGTCCCCAGCCAGATTATTCTGGAATTCAACCATAACTGTTGTCCTTGGCAGCCAGGAGAGGAAATGGGAGCAGCTCCTGAGGGAGCAACTGTGGCCTTGCAGGGCTGAGCCCTCAGCAGCATCTTGTAGCAGAGCAGAAGTGGTAGCTCCGACTACGAACGTGGGCCACCACTGCAAGCTCAGAGGGCCAGGGAGGCTGCAGGGCCATCCATCCAGATATCCTCAATTCGTGTTTCGGAGTTCCAGATCTTCTCCACCAGCACCCGACTTTCACATAACTACCTCAGCTGAGCATTCAAACATCTCTGGAGCTCTGCAGCTCTAACAATTAGATCTTCAGTGCCTGCCACTCAGCTATATCTGTCCCGCACTTCAAGAGACTAGAGCCTCTTTGTAAGCACCACAGAGGCTCTCTGGCTCTCACACTTAAGCCATTAACTGCTCATTAGTGGCCCACCCTGTTTTCCCTCTCAGGGCATGGATACAGAGTTCAAAGTGACCAGCCAATCTTTTGAAAGAATTATCCTTCCCCCCACCCCATATTTGTCAAGTGCCTGAGTTGCCACACCTGCCACAGACAGCATCCTGTCCTCTAGGAAATCTTCCCAGGTCACTACCAGTGAGATATTTAGAATTTGAGCCAGGGACTCTCTGTGGTGCAACCATCAACCAGGATGGCACCCTCCTCCCCATCTCCTCTGAGTGAGAGAGTCCCAAGTCTCCATCTCATCACTATTTCCACAGACCACTTGGGTTATTTCTGGTCCTCCAAGAAGCAGACACTAAGACAGGATTAGATGTGCAAGAGATTTCTAGGAGAAACACTTGTGAGGGACAGTGGGCAAGGAGGCTGGGGAGGCCAGGAGGGCTATCAGTCCATGACTCAGGTGTGACTCCTGTGCAGAAGGGAGGGAAGGAAGGAAGGTTGGGCGGAAGAGTCTCAGGCTGCAGTACAGATCTAAGAAAGTGGCAAGGCCCACGGGGAGTCCTTGTGCCTTTCAGGGGAGTTCTGCATCGCCCAAGAATGGGCCTAGCCTAGTCACTGGCTGGGAGCAGCCCCTGGGCCTCATGCAAACATCGATGGATATCGGAGCAGCTGGGCCATCAGTTAGTACAGTCTGATATCTGAGAGGTGCATTTTCATGGCCACCACCACAGGTCTAGAAGTTTATCTCTTTTGGAGCTCTAGACCCAAAGCAACAAAGGTGTCAGCATTTTCTACCCGAGGTCAGTGTACACTGAAGCTTCTGGCTGTCACTAGCTTTCTGGCCATGTGTAGTTCCTAACTTCCCTGAGCCTCATTTTCTTCACCTATAAATGAGGATAAAAACTGAAATGATACCAAAGCAACAAAGGTGTCAGCATTTTCTACCCGAGGTCAGTGTACACTGAAGCTTCTGGCTGTCACTAGCTTTCTGGCCATGTGTGGTTCCTAACTTCCCTGAGCCTCATTTTCTTCACCTATAAATGAGGATAAAAACTGAAATGATATATGTAAAAGTACCCAGCATGAAATGAATCCTCAATAAATTGGTGGTTGAATCACATGCATTCAACAAATATATAATAAACATCTAGTGCATGCTGGGCACTGAACCACTCCCAAAGAATGTCTGGGTGTGTACAGTTCAGGCCCCAAAGAACTCACAACCTAAAGCAGACAAAGGCCATTTGCGGTAAGCAGAATAATGGCCCCCAAAGATGTCCATGTTCTAATCCCCAGAACATATGAATATGTTACCTTACATGGCAAAGGATAATTAAGTTTGCATGTGGAATTAAGGTTGCTGATCAGGTGACCTCGAGAGATTATCCTGATGGACCCAATGTCATCCCAAGGATTGTTATAAGTGGAAGAGGGAGGCAGAAGCAAGTGTCAGAAAGAGACTCAACAGGAGAAAGTCTCGACCAGCCACTGCTGGCTTTGAAGATGGGAAGAGGACACGAGCCAAGGAATGTGGCAGCCTCTGGAAGCTGGAAAAAGGCAAGAAAACGGATTCTCCCCTAGAACCTCTAGAAATGAATACAGCCCTGCCCACACCTTCATTTTAACCAGAGCAACCCATTTTGGACTTCTGGCTTCCAGAACTGTAAGATAATAAATCAGTGTTGTTTTAAGCCACTACATTTGTAGAAATGAACCAGTGATACGAGCTGTAAGCAGGGAGCAGGAGCCCAGGACAAGGAAGCTGGATGGGGGATGCCCAGGGAGAGGTTAAGAGGGAGGCAGGGGGCAGTGGTGCTATGGAAGGTCTAAGCTGGGCAAGGGGGACACGCACACTCATGCAAACATGCAGCCCTGTATACACACAAGCAACACACACTAGTGACATTAGACCTATACATGCAGACACTTTCAGACACAGGCCACTGCCTGGACTCCACCAATTTTTGGTGACCTCTCAACAGCATATTTCCTGGGGGCAGCTGAGTTTAGCAGGTGGGGCTAGGGGTTGCCTGCCGCGGCCCATCACTAGTCTTGTCCTGGGCAGGGGCGACACTGGGAGCCTGAGCATCCCCAGTGGAAGCTGGCTGGAAATCATTTCCCTGCCTAGGGCCTCAGTACCTGAGGCACCAGGGTAAGCCATGACCCGGCACACACTTCTCCCAATCCTCAGCCTCCTCCCCTCAACTGTACAATGGAACCTACTGTGAATGAGCTGGTCACCCCAAACCAGTGCGTCCATCTTCCCGTGCACTTATCTGTCCATCACACATTCATTCAACCTACATTTATTAACGCTTGCTCTGTGCTAACGTTCTGGGTACTTCGGACCCAAAGTCAAATAAGACATTATCCATGCCTGCAAGGTACGTGACAGGGTGAGGGCAGGTTGGGGCCTGTAGAAAGACGGGGGTGGGGGGCTCATAGACCAGCCCTAGGGTTACAGAAGACTTACTGAGTAAATGACATTTATGCTGAATATTAAAGGACAGGAAGGAGGTCACTGGATGAAGGGGAAATGCAGGAGGGGCAAGGAAAAGAAAAGCCAGCCCGTGAGGTGTATTTTAGAAAGATCTCCCTGGTCAGGAATGGGCAGGGGGACTGGGAGGAAGGCAGGCCCGTTAGGAGCTATTGTAGCTGCCCGGACTTGAGAAGGAACAGGGCTGGATAGACGTGGGTGTTTCAGAGATATGCCCGAGGTGGCATCTGTAGTATTTGGAGCCTAACTGGTGGGGCAGAGAAGAGGAAGGGGAGAGGGGCAGTTGAGGACTAACAAGTGGGGGCAGCTGGCAGAGGAGTGTGCAGCACTTCTAGGATCTGGGAGGGGTTGTCCCACAGCATTAGGTGGGCAGGAGACCCCCTGTCCAAGTCACAGACCCACCAAATTGAGTAACTCCTACTTTAACAACTAAGGAGTCCATGGTTTCTAAGAGGTTAAATGGCCTTGTTCAAGTTCACACAGCAGTGCCTGATGGAGTTAGATTTGAAGCCAGACTTGTCTGACTGCATCCTTGGCTCCCCTCACCCCAGTCACGATAGGCCAACCAGGCCGGTCTCAGCTCAGAGAATTAAGAGTACAGGGGACCAGTGACCTCTGCCTCACACTCAGCCTGGCCAGGCCACTTAGGGGCCATTCGAGGCCAAGAGCATACCTCCATGGCCCCACCCTCTTGGGGACTGGACCAGGACATAGAGTTTCCTCTGTGGGTGGAGTGAGCTCTGTCCTCTCCTCTTCCAGGGAAAGGACAGAGGGGCCCACAGGGACTTAACCCTCTCACATCCTCCCCACACTGTGGCACCCAGCCCACAGTTAGAGTACCTGGAAGTTCATCTCCTAGTCAGGAGGTGAGGGCTCCTGCCTCCGTTCCAAGAGGAGCCAGGCCCAGCCTGTGCTCCCTGCCACACAGCTCAGCCACAGCTGGGCCTTCCAGGAAATCCAGGCCTGGACAAGCAGAAACAAAGAGCTCAGGGCTAAGAACCAGGCACCCTGTGATCCTGAAGAAGATCTGGCTCTGTCTGAGCCTATTTCCTCATCTGTAAAATGTGAGGTTAGGCTTATTTATCTTACGGCTGTGATAGTCTTTTTGCATCTCCTCTGCAGTCTCTGGCCTCATCCAAGCCTAAGGTTTGAACAACAGATGCCTGGTCCCTGCAGAGAGCCCCCAACTCCAGCCTCAGCAGATCCACCTCCTCACCCCCTGCAGGTCCCCTGAGGTTCGGTGCAGCCCCAGCCAGAGGAATGTGAGCCATTCCCGGCATCTCCTCCCCTGTGGCCAGCCCTGAGAGGGGCTGGGGCCTCTGGGCCCTTCTGACAGGAAATTAGCTGGGCCTGGCCTTCCCACTACCAGCTGCTCTGCTGACCCTGACCCTGTGTTTTCCGAAACCTGATACTGCAAATTTCAGGCCTCTTTATTCCCAAAGAGGCCTGGCTGAGCTCTGTCTAGTGAGGCCTCCAGCCTATGTGTGGATCTGCCTTCCTGCCCTGGAAAGGGACCCAGCTGAGACTGGAACAGGGAAGCCTGGGGCACAGCCCCTGCTATGACCCTGAGCAGGCCCTACCCCTGCAGGCTATTGGTCGCCCCGCCTCTGGGCTGCAAGGCAGAGCCCATGCTCAGTGTCTGCAATATGGAGGATCGGTGGGAGGGACACAGGAGGGGCAGCAGAGAGACCACTTAGAAAGCTGTTGCGATGGTCCAGGGAGAGAGGGTGGTGATTTGGACTAGGATGGGACAGTGAAGAAGGGGAGAACTGTACAAAGTCCAAAGATATAACAGGAAGTAAGGTGAAGAGACTGGCGATGGTTTGGCCATGGAGGCTAAGGGACTGAGGTGTCAAAGGGCCTCCTAGGTTTCTGAGTTGCACAGCTGGATGGATGGTGGTGCCTTTCGCTGAGATGGTGAACACCGAAGGACGACCAGGGCTGCGGTGGGGAGCGGAAAGATCATGAGTCTGGCTTTGGAAACGTAGTCTGAGGTGCCTTTCAGATGTCCCAGTGAAGAGACCAAGCATTTGGATATCCAGAGAGGAACGAGCTGGAGATACCGTCTCTACTTTTCTGCCTCCCAAATGTGTGATGACAGCTGAGGACATGGACGAATTGACAAAGGGGAGAGTATGAAGTAAGGAGAGGAGGGCCCAGCCTGAGCCTGAAGGACACTAATGTTTAGTGGCCAGGTAGAGGGGGATGAGCTGACATAGAGGGGACGGAAAAAGGGAGCCAGAAACGTAGAAAGAACCAGAAGAATGCTGTGCCATGCAAGGGACGGAGAAGAGTGTTTAGAGGAAAGGGAGTGTTCGGGAGTGCTCGATGCCACTGGAGAAGAGGTAGTCTGGACAGAGTGTCCTGGAGGTCACCATGACATGGGGGTGCTATTTCAGTGGAGCAAGGGGTGGCAGGTGAGAGGTGAGACGCGGGGACTTTCTGTGAATGAGAGGAGAGCTAGGGCTGCAGCTGGAGGGGCATGAGCAGTCAGAAAGGGGTGTCATTCGTTTCTTAAGGCAGGTGAGACTTGAGCATGTTTAAATGTCGACAAAAGGGATACCGTTGACAGGAGCGGCTGACAACACCTGAGAAAGCAGGGATGATGAGCAGGAACTGCGAGAAAGCAGGCTGGCCTGGCAGGCCCACTCTGCAGACAGTGGCTGAGCCACAGGGAACGCACGACCCACAGCCTCCTGTCTGGTGGGGTTTAAACTGCCACCCCCAGAGGAGCAGAAGCAGCCCCAAGAGTCACCTCACCCTGTTCTGGCCTGACAGGAAAGCTCCTCTGGGATGCTGAGGTTAGGGAAGGTAAGAGCAACTTCCAGCAGTTCAGAGGGTAGTTTCCAAGAAACTGTGGGCACTAGGAGGCTGCAAGGTAACATCTGTGACCCAGCGAAGCTGGCTCCTGGGCACTGGGCTGGCTGTCCTACAGCCAAGGCCCAGCATCCTTGGATGGCTAAGTGCATGACCTTAGACCTATTCAACCCTAGTTGAGGAGGGCTGGGGTTAGAAACAGCCGGACAGAAAATGCATGGTGGGCCATGACATCCCAAATAAGGATGCCACATCTCTGGGAGAGAGCCACGGCCCCTAGGCCTACTGTGTACATTAAGCCCATTGCCAGTACAGAATACCTGGAGACCTACTGGATGACACCCTGAGTCCAGAGTCCCCAGATCCCTCCACTCCAGCCTGGCTACACCACCTTGGCTCTACTTGTGTGGGACAATCCCGGTCATTCCACAGGGTAGTGGTTTTCAGAGGATGGCCCCTAGACCAGGAGCATCAGCATTACCTGGACTCCTTTTAGAAATGCAAACTCTCAGCCCCCCACCACAGTTCTACTGAATCAAAAACTCCAGGGGTGGGGCCCAGCAGTCTGTGTTTAACAAACCTTCCAGATGATTCTGAGGCACCACTTCTATAAGGTATCAAGCCATCCATCCCTCCACTTGCTGTCCATCCATTAACCTAAAATTCACACATCCATCAATCTAGAGCCATCATCTAACCACCCGTTTCTCAATCCAGTTAAGCCACCTGTCTTAGTTAGTTTGGGCTGCCATAACAGAATACCACAGACTGGGTGGTATATAAATGACAGAAATTTACTTCTCACAGTCCTGGAGGCTGGGAGTCCAAGATCAAGGCGCCAGCAGATTCCATGTCTGGTGAGGCCCCGTTCTTGGCTCACAGAGGGTTCATTCAACCGTCCACTTCATCATTGTGTCCAGCCACCTGTGCCCATCTAGCCAACCTAATCTGATGGCTCATCAGCCTGAATATTCATCATTTATTCATAATGCATATGTATCTCGTCATCCGTTCACTATTCTCACAACCCATTTATACAGAAAAGAGTATTTATCCTCCAGTACCCACCTCCCCTTTCTAAGGAAAATGGACACAAACATTTCTTTCTGCATAGTTTCAGGATCATATCATGTGTATTAAGTGAAATCACTTCTACTCCCCTGGATAATCCTGATTAGACTGGGGGTAGTTCTTGCCTCAACGAAAGGCAACTGTGTTTGTGTATTTGTGTGTGTGTGTGTCTGTGTGTGCTTTTATATACATATTATCTATATAGTGTATATATAGTAGCTTGTGTGTGTATTGTATATAGATACGGACATATTATATAGATATAGATCTATTGCAGTCATGTGTACACATATGATTTCAATAGCTTGACATAAAGAAAACTGCCTGAAAGACGTTGTCTGTATTGAATGGTGACAGAGTTAGCCAATCATACACGCTCTCTTCTTCGGGAGTGTGAATGTTCAGAATTACTGAGAAGTCAGGTCACTTCAGGCTCCAGATCCATTGTGAACAATGGTGAGCTACTGCTCCAGTTTTCCATTAAGCCCTCTGTGTATCTCTGCCCTGAAGCAGTGGGATTCACAACGACCATGTAGCTCAGGAGGAGACAGGGTGCTGCTGGCACGCCCCCACTTCCCTGCATTAAACCCTCATTTTCCAAGATAAATGTAAAGCTGCCTCTGCTGAAGGGTGAAGCGAGGTGGCCACGTGCCCTCCTTGTCCACAGTCGAGCAGGGGCCGCCTCACCTGAGAGCCATGCGAAGTCTGGTCGTGACAGTGGGGACTAAAACTGCTGTCTTCCATCAGGCCAAGCTCTCGATGCTCCTCTTGGCCTATCAGCAGCTTCTGACCATATTTGTTCCCTCTTGCTGCAAACATTTCCTTCACTCCATTGTCTCTTGGGTTCACTCCAACCTCACTGGCCCTCCTTCCCTGCCTCCTTTGGTGGTTATTCTCCCAAACCTCTACCACTGGAGTGGGCCCAGGTGTCATTCCTCAGACCTGTTTTCATCTCTATTTACACTCTCTCCTTAAATGATCTCATTGCATCTCATGGCTTTAAATGCCGTGTAAATGGCGATAAGTCCCAAATTGTAACTCCAGCTCAGACCTCCTTCCTGAACCTCAGACTCATATATTCAACTATCCTTAATCCACTTGAATATCAATCGGCATCACAATCTGAACATAACTAAAATTAAATTCCTGTCTTTCATTCCAAAAAAGAAAATCTTCCCTTCTTCAGAAGCAGGAACTCTGTCTTTACAGTTGCTCTGGTCAAAAAATCTTAGCGTCCTCCTTGACTGAATTTTCCTTTCTCTCTCACCCATATCCCATCCCTCAGCCATCCTCATAACTCTACCTTCAGAACACATCCCAGCTGCACCGCCCATCACCACGCTCCCCGCGGCCGCCGCCGAGCCAGCACCGCCTGTCACTGGATTCCTGCAGTGGCCTAACTGCTCTCCCGCTTCCAGCCTTCCCCCGCCGGTCTGTTCTCAGCACAGCAGCCAGAGAAGTCCATTTTAAAATGTAAGATCATGTCACTTCTCTGTTGAATATCCTCCAATGCCTTCCCCTCTTTCTTGGAGTAAAAGTCTAAAGTCCTCACAATGGTTTGCAAAATTCTTCACAATCTGTCCCCTGCTACCCTTGTGACATCAGCTCCTACCACATGCACTCCCCCCCCCTTGTTCACGCTACATCAGCTATGCTGGACCCACTCATGTTCCTCAGACATGCCTAGAGAGTTCCCACCTCAGGGCCACTGCACTTGCCAAACCCTCTTCCTAGAACCTTCTTCCCCCAGGTATCTTCGTGCCTCACCCCTCACGTTCTCCAGATCTCTGCTCAAACACTACCATAGCAGAGACGTTCTCTGAGCGTCCTATGGGCAACAGCAAGCCCGCCCCTCTCCACGCACCTCCCACACTCCTTACCCTGCTTGGTTTTTCCACAGCATTTACTGTCAGCTCACACATAACTGCCTATTAGAAGGATGCCTTACAAAGGCAGTAACTTGGTTTTGTTCACTGTACGTGTTTCACCACATAGGAGCTTTGTGGTGGTGCAAACAGGCACATCGATAGCATGTGATCGCAGCTTGTGGGAGGAGTGAGTAAGGGTGGCCGAGAGGACGGCTGCTGGGCTGTGAGGAGAAAACCCAAGCAGAGGAAGCCAGCTGAGAGGAACAACACGCAGAGAGCAGGGAGAAGCCACCACGAGGTCCTCAAGAGGGAGAGAGAAGAGCCACCATTCCTGACTTCCCCGTTCCAGTCTTCGCGAGGCGTGAATGTCGGTGTGGTCTGCAAGGTGCCTGTTGTGTTCTCACAATCGTTCTCCTCTTTAGTGAGGACATTTGGGTTTTTTGTTCCTCACAACAAAAATAGCCTTGACTTGAACAGCATCTTTCCAACCATCCGTCTGCCCATCTCTCCATCCCTACATACCTTCCCAATCATCTGTGCATCTAGTTATCTGTCTACAAATAGTCCACTAGTCCACTCAGCCCTGAAAGTGTCCATCACCCTACAGTCCACCCATCCATCCGTACAACTAAACAACTATCCGTCCGTGCATCAGCCTTTCAAAACATCCAGGCAGAGTGGAGCCAGGTTATGAAGAGTCTCAGCACCCAGCTGAGGCAATCCAGCTTTATTGCTTAAACACTGGGGAGTTATGGAAGGATTTCGAACAGAAAAGTTATATAGTCAGATCTGTATTTTGGAAAAACAATTCTGGTAGCTGTGACCAAGATGGATTAGAGGGGGGCGGTCTAAAGACAGGAAGACCAGTTGGGGTAATATTGCAATACTCCAGATGATGAATTAGGGCAGAGCACAAGGCCTCGAGAAAAGAAGATTCAAGGGAGCAAGCCCAGGCCAGAGGGGCAGGCCCTGCCTAGAGGAGAGACTGCTTAACAGGGTAGGGTCCTTGGTTTTGCAACCTCCAGGCGGGTCTAGGCACTGCGTCTGCCCCAGCTCTCACGTGGGGCCTGCCTCTTGTACATCTGGCCCAAGCCGTCAGGGGCAGGGAGTTCCCAGGAAGCCCAACTCTGAACCAGTCCTGTCCAGGTCCATCTGCAGAGCCCTCCGTATTACAGCTCAAGTCCCTGAGCAAGGGACATTTCCAGAGTACACAGTCCCCACAACTCCAGTCTCACGGCTCAGCCCTGGCTACAGAAAGCTGGGGCCTCTTCTCTTAATATTCTTCAACTCCTCAGAGGCTGGGCCTCAGGCCCAGTGAAGTCACAGTCTGGGACGCAGCCCTGGCTCCCTGCCGGCCCACGGAGGCTATATTTGGAGCAAGACAACTCCCTACAGACACAGAGCGCAGGACCCACCCTGCAGAGCTGCCCCAGTTTCACCGAGTATCTAAGCAGTGGGGTTGTCACTCTTATTTTCACTTGTTTGTTCGTTCATTCATTTGTTCACTCAATTATTCATTCCACAAATATTTGCTGGTCTCCTAGTATGATGTGGCAGGCACAATAGGATATATGTTGGGCACGTAAACATTTTTGTGTATATATGGGTATCTGTGCCTAAATAGGGATGGCAGAACATACTCTGGGTGCCCTCCCTCAGGGTTCCATGGTGATGGTGACTCAGGATCGGGTTATGTGGCATCTGTGGGTACCTGTGTGCAAGTGCGTGCAGGCACGTGCTCTCTGAGGAGGTAGCTATGACTCAGCTGCTCATGGCATCTGTGGTACCTGTGTGGATCTGTGTCTGTGAGTGCAGGAAGGAGCTCTTGCTCCCCAGGAGGTGGGGGAAGTGGTTGTGACTCAGCTGCACATGGAGACTGGGAGCCCACAGGCCAGCTGTGACTGTGGCCTTGCTCACTTTCCAGGACAAACAGCCGGTGTTGGGTGCAAATATTCTTTCACAGCGTGTGCACAGAGTAAGTTCTGAGCCAGGGGTCCTCCAGGTAGCAGGAGAGACTTAGTAGCACCAGCCCAGCTGCATTTGCCCCCTGGGTCCCCTGCCTGCCCCCTCCACCACGGGGATAGGGTCCCACCCTGCCTCCCTCGACCTCTCTTGTCTGGCTTCCCGGAGGCTCAGAGAGCAAGCTCCACACTGACTTTCCCATCACCCCTCATCCACCAGTCCCAGGTTCCTACACGGAACCAGCCCCAGGGTACAGAGCTGTGACCTTCAGGCTGCTGGCCCAACCCATTTTTCTGCCACACCAAGAAACCCTTCAGTCCCAACCCTCATGATGGCGTTCTCCCTCTTCTGAAGCCTGATCACAGCCTCAGAGCAAGCACAATCCAGGGGCCGTTTCCGAGCTCCCGGGCTCCAAGCCCACTGCCCATCCCTGCCCATCAGCCCCTGCCCGGTCTTCGCCTCCCAGTTCCTTGCCCCGTCTACCCTGCTGTCTCTGTCCTTATCTGTCCCGAGTCTATCTTTGTCTCTTCTCGAGTCAGGCTGTCTGCAGCAGAGGCTTCGCAAGAGTGGAGGTGCTGACAGAGTGGGGTGTGGGGAGGACACTCCGCGTCCCTTCTTGGGCCTTATCGGGAAAACTGAAGTCATTGCTCAGGGCTCAGGCTGGAATTTCGCCCTAGATGACCTTGCCCGGTTTGCTGGGGCCTCCGCAGGGACCGCCAGGGTCAAAGGAGTCAGGAAGCAGGCCCTGCTCGGCGGCTCCCCCGCCCCCTCCCGGCCGCCTCCAGCCCAGCCCGGTCCGCGGAGGACGCCGCGGGGGAGGGGCGGCGCCTGTCCCAGGCAGCCAGAGGGGCAGGGCCGGGGGTCGTGCGTGTGCGTGTCCCTGCAGTCGTGGCCAAGGACCAGGTGGAGGTCCTCAGGGGCCTGAGCAGGGACAGGGAGGCGACCCGACCACCTCCCCACAGCCGCAGGCCTGCACCGGCGGGGAACGGCGGGGAGAGGCCCTGTGGTCGGGACACCTGGGCTGTTCCAGAGCCGTCACTGCCCGTGTCCCCTTGGGCACCTGCCTAGATTCCTGAGCCTCATTTTCCGCACCTTTAAAATAGAAAAATAGCGCCAACTTTCTGGGTTGTGGGAGATAAAATGAGACCACGTAAGGCTGGCTCTCAGCAGGCGCTCAGCGCCAGTGGCCTTCCTCACCCGTTAGCAGGACCCGAGGGGGTTCATGCGACAGCTGCCCAGGCCGGGCCCAGGCGCCTGGTCCGGGCGGGAACCCGCAGCGCGGCGCACGTCTGCCACCTGGCGGCCGCGCGTGCGCAGGACACACGCAGGGTCCCTTTCCCCTGACTGGGAGCGTTTCAGTGCCGGGAGGTCTGGGACCACTTCAGGACCTGCCGTGCAGGTGGCGCTTGTGGAGGCGGGGGCGGGTGAGCAACCCGCGTGTTCCTATTACAAATAAAACTAAGTGTAGGCTTGGAAGGATCTGGAAGGGGAAGGTGAGATTAGAGCGAAGCATCTTACTCTCTTTGATACCTGCTTTTTCTGTTTTCCTCAGTGGGTATGTGTTACTTGGTGAGAAGAAAAAAAACTACAAAAGTTATTTATTTATTTATTTTTAATCATATGGAGAAAGAGAAAAGGGGCCTAACTGACCTGTCCATCAAGGGAATTCCGGAAGTTTACAGCCTTCTAGTATCTGTTTGAGGACTTCCAGGGTTCCCTGAGAGAAATGGAGACTGGGACTGGAGGCACTGGGGTCCGCCTTTCACATATTCTGGGATTAACTTTCTTAAAGAAGAAAGGAAGGAAAAAAGGTCCCCCACCTCAGGATAGGGTGGGGTAGATGCTCTGAACAGACCAGAATCTCTCAAGCGTTGAGATGCAAGTTGGTCTCTGTTGTCTGGTTCAAGCTCTGATTGAGCCCTGAGGTACTAGATCCAGGGTATATTTGAAGACAAGGAATTGATTTCAGAAAGGGGCCACTGAAAAGCTGCATTGACTAGGGACCCACTTGGTGCCGTTTGCTGGAAAGTGATGAGGAGGCCATTACTGCTCTGAGGAGCTCTGGGCTTGCCTTTGGGAAGGTTGGTCAGAGCTGAGTGGGGAGCCTCACCCCACTGCTGCAGAGGCAGAAGCAGCCAGAAGGTCACAAGTGGAAGTGGAAGCAGCAGTTGCTGGCTGAGGCCCGGGGAGGTGGAGTGGAGGACAGCTTTGGCCTCCACAGGAGCCCAAGGGGAGAGCAGAGGCTGGAGGTCCTTGGGGGTTTACAGGGAAGTGACAGTCACAGGCCCTTGAGAACTACTCCTCAGTCTCACTGGGGACTTGCAAAGAGCAGGTGTGACTGGGGAAGTGGGGTGTTTGGGGGCCACCCCCCTCACTGGTTCACTCATCCATTCAAACATTTGCCAAGTACCTGCCGTTGCAGGACACCTCAGAAGTGACAGACCTGCCTGTGGAAATTCTGGATTTCCCAAACTCTCCAATATCCTTGCATGACTGACCCACCACAGTCACCCGCTGGATTTTCTCAGAATTTGCCGGTCCACCTGCAAAAATCCCCATTGCGTGGCCTGGCCCAGCTGAGATGGAAAGCCCCTCTCCACATGACTTTCTAAAGAAAATGCGTGAGACAAAACATCGCGGTTGGGGGAATGTGTCTGTAATGTGGAGAAACCTGAGCAGGTTATCCTCACCAGTGAGGGACTGATGGCCATCATGTGTCTCCAGGTGTGACACCTGAGGAGGACACATCACCTGTGCAGCCAGAGTCGGGGGCTGGGGAGGGGGGTTCAAGCACTGCCACTTGTAAGCCCAGGCTGGGAGGGCAGCCATTCTAGAAAGAAGCCACCCACTCTGTCCTTTAGCCATCTTCCAAGTAACAGCAGTAAGGAGACAGGGCTATGAGGCTCTGGGGTGAAGTCTTTCCACCTCCACGCCTTTTTTGGATAGCCTGTGTGTTCCTTGTAAACAAGTATTTTGGACACAAATGTCCTCCAAGTGGGAACAGAGAGAACCCAGTTTGGCAATGTTGGACAGTGATGCTGATCTCTCATCGACCTGGACTCCCAAGGGGAGCTGAGGACAGATAAGCGTGCAGGGGCAGTGTCCTGGTGTCCCCTGCAACCAGCCTGTGGGCAGACAGTCTTCCAGTGAGAGCTGGCCCAGGATAGTTGTGGCTGACCCATCAGGCGGAACAGGGAAGCTGAGAGCCGAGGAGGCTGCTTTCTGAAAGGCAGCGTGGGCTGCTGGTCAAGGCAGAAAGTGCTGCCTGAGGGGGAAAGGTAGCATGAAATGGGACAGGAAACAGGACCGGGGGCTGACCAGAATGGGGGTTGCTGGACAAAAGCTTTCCTCTGCCCACTCCTGAGGTTCCCCCTGCCCTCAGCCAGCCCCTGTGGACTGCTGTTGAGGAGGTGGACACAAAGAGGAAGGCCTGCATTCCTGTGGGCGCACAACACTACAAGACCATGGACTGCGTCTGTGTGGTGGGAACAGGAAAAGGAGGCTGAGTCTAGCCCCAGTTGGGATTTAATGTCTACCACAGATGTTCCCACTACCCAGGGCCAAAGACTCAGCAACCTCAGGTCAGTGGAGGCTGTAAACAAGGCCTAGAAAGGGTCAGCACCCTCCCCTGAGTGAGGGGTGACACATGGACATGACAACTAGTTGAGTGATGGAGGACAGAAACACACTGGGAAATAAAATGCAGATGGTGTAATGAACAGCATCACAGAAAAGGGTCTGTGTGATATTGTGAAATATATTTGGCCTTTGTCCCAGTCTCCTGACATACAACTCCTAAAATCCTTGGAATCTCCAAACCGATGAATGTCTTTTGTATGCTAACGAGTTGACTAATGGCTGGCAGCCCCGAGGTAGCTTCAGGAAGGGGCTGGTCACTAGAAAGACCAATCCAGGATTAGAGTGTTGGGACTTTCAGCCCCACCCCCGACCTCTGTGAGGGGAGAGAGGCAAGGGGCTGAAGGTTAAGGTGATCACCAGCACCCCATGATTCAATCAATCATGCCTATGTAATGAAGTTTACATAAAAACTGAAGAGTGCAGGATTCGGGGAGCTTCTGAACCTGTGGCGGTTCCTGGGCGGTGGCAAGGCCCTTCTCCACACCTCCCCCACTCATCTCTTCATCTGTATCCTTTGTAATATCCTTTATAATAAATGGGTAAACGTGTTTCCCTGGGTTCTGTGATCTACTCAGCAAATTAACTGAACCCAAGGAGGGGGGTGTGGGAACCCCACTTTATAGCCAGTTGGTCAGAAGCACCAGTAAAACAACCCGTAGCATGCAACTGGCATCAGAAGTGGGGAGAGGGGGAAGTCTTGAGGACTGAGCCCTCAACCTGTGGGACTCACACTATCTCTAGATAGATAGTGTCAGAATTGAGTTGGAGGACACCCAGCTGGTGTCCACTGAAGAATTAGTGGCCTGCTTGCTGATGGGGGGAGATCCCCACACATTTGGTCACAGAAAAAGTTTGTCTTCTGTGTTGATTGTTGCTGAGTAACCCAGAAATTTCAGTGTGGATTTAGCGTGTCCCCTTCTAGTTCCTTCTCTGAAAAGTGGAAGTTTTGGACCAGCTAATCTCTAGGGACTCACCAGTTTTAGCATTTTAGAGGCACTACAGATACAGACAGTAAACTGCACAAATGTCAGGTGTAAAGTTGATAGATTTTCACGTATGTAACCACCACCAATTTCCAGCATTCCAGAAAGTTCACTTGTGTCCCTTCCTGGTCAAACACTCACTTCCACCCTAGGTAACCCCATTCTCACTTCTAAATTCACAGAAGAGGGCAAAATCGCCTTTTCCTTTCAATACTTGAGAACCACTGCAATAGAGAAAGGACAGTTTTAAAAAACACCAACCAGTGTTCTTTCTCTCCCTCCCTCCCTCTAGAAGGAAGAGATCAGCTTTCCAACACAATCAAGCTGGATTGAGTGGGCCTGCTTAGTCCACAATAGGCACTTTAATCTTGGCAACCACGTAAACCAAAACTAAAAACCACACAGTTTACTCTAGTGAAAGATAAACTGAAAGGCATAAAAAGAAAATCTGGGAAAACAGAGGTAAGAGGATTCGGAGGTAACAACGAGGGAGGAATCATCTTCATCAGTTCCCGTTTGTGAGCGGACACGTCAGCCACGGCTTCCCCACATGAGTGACTCAACAGCAAACATGAGGCCGTAGCTAACTTTCTGGGGTCTAAACTCCAAACCCAGTGTTTTCAGGAAGTGTCCCTAAACCAAAGTCCATCTCATTTTGTGAACATACACATGCATACACACAACTTTACTCCACTGTTTTATTAAATCAGACAGTTTAAAATGCATGATGTTCTGGTATTTATCATTTTCTTACTGGATCCATTTTACTAAAAAAGAAAAAAAATATATATATATATAAAACATTTTTAATATATCTTAGGAAAATTAGCAAAAAAATTAGGAAAGTTGACCATATTACATTGTACAATGTTTAGACAAGAAGTATGTCTGGAAATTATATTTGGTTCCCTCTCAACATAGCACATCACAAAAATACATTTTTAAAACTTTTTTTCATGCATAATTCCTGTAAATGATCATATGCCTACTTATTAAGGAAAAGGCTTGGTTATGACAAGCACTCCAATACTCCTGAAATTTCTTGTACAGTAATTACAAAAGTAAACCAAGGGATCTGTCAGCACTTTGACAGTTGAAACCAGTTTACATATTAAGAGGAATTCAGTTAATATCAAAATATTCCAAATGGAATTTATTTAGTTCATTTTGTGCTGTCTTTGACTCATAAGAAACTCTCTCAGCCAAAGCATTGTTTAAAAGGACTTTTGCCTGCTGGAGATAGTGCCACTAAAGCAAAGATGCAAATCAGTAATACTATGCATTAAATAGAAACCTTCAGCACAACCACATACTTAATTGCTTGGGATAGTCAAGTTCCACATGTGGGCAGAGAGCAGGCCGTCCTCGGGCGCACTACCCTGGTCAGACAGTGAGGGGCTGGTGGGGAGCAGGGCGAGAGCAGCTAAGCCCCAGGTCGTGTTTTCACTGCAGCTGTGGCACCAGCCAGGTTTAAGGACATTCTGCAAAAGTGCGTGGCCTATTTCACCACTTCCCCGAAGTAGAAATAGACTTATTCCATCACCACCCACCCCATGCATGGGCTATTTGACTCCCAAGCCCACACTGTTTCCATGCCAGAGATTTCACATCCGTCATTA
The DNA here is from genome assembly GCF_000696425.1 of Galeopterus variegatus. NCBI lineage: Eukaryota > Metazoa > Chordata > Mammalia > Dermoptera > Cynocephalidae > Galeopterus > Galeopterus variegatus. Next base: position 89,235 of record NW_007727408.1, read on the forward strand.
GCTTCTTTGTCAAGTATCTTTTCCTCATTCTTTATAAGGGATACTGGAGTCCCCTGGTGTGATGTGTAATCAAACCACAGGAGAGGGTCCATCCCTCCGCTAGGTCTCCTTGGTCTAATATACCTGCCAGCTACTGAATAAAAATGACAATATTGGTAAGTGGCTGGGCAGAAATCAACACCCAAATTAGCTGTTAAGTTTCAAAGGCACATGATACGAATATACTTTAGATAATAATCAAAACTTTATAAAGACAACTATGAGAGATTATTAAATAAAGGCACATTTTTATTAAACAGCCAAAATCCTTAAGACAAATTTCAAAAGACCATTTCACTGGCAAATATTTTCCAGTCATAAAAAGTGATAATTTATGGGATTATATTCCAGTTTCCTCTCCTGTAAATAAATACATACATTAAAATCTCTAAAATCATACACTCTAGATGTGTATATCTTTTGGGGAAAGCTTCCTTACTACTTTTATGCAAGCACTAGAGTAAGAATGCATGAGGTTCTCTGTTCTTACTGAATACTTGTAGAGAGAGCACTTTAACCATTCCACTGAATTCTGCCTTTTTTGCAACTGAATTATCCTCATATTTATTTACAATTTTAAGCATCATTGCTGTCCACAGAGTTACTGCTGCTTATCCTTATAACCAGCATTGGAAGGCTTAATTTCATAAATATTATTCTCAATCCAAAGATAGATCATGTATGAAAACCTTCCTCAATACCTCTTTCAAATCAGATGCATAGACACTATGATCCTAATTTCTCTGTTATTTTTACTGCACATTCTCTCCACTGTCACCCATGGAGAAAGGAGAAAAGCAGAAATTCTGCCACCTAACAAAGGCTAACATCATAGCTTGGCTAATATAATGACATGCCATCATCTTTATAACATTTTGAATCTAACTAGCAGACATACAGTCAATTTCTCATTGCCCATGTGCATATAATCTGCTTTATAAATTTTCCAATTTTTATTTCAAACTAGCTTCTTTCTACCACTCAACATAATCCTTTCACAGCCTGGCATATACTTGGTAGCACATCACTTGCTAGAGAGAGAGAGAGAGAGTGTGCAAGAAAGAATCAGGTTGAAGAGCATGAGCCAAGGGAATGTTTTTCTGAGGTGAGGGGAAAGGAGATGGGAATGACACACGCCGAGTGTATGAAGCTTAGAGAAAGAAATGTCTTAGTAGAAGCTAGAAAACCTCCACCAACCAGATCACATTCCAGAAGGACAACCAGAAAATGGCAATGACTCCATGACTTCTCCTTCAGAGTCAAGGGGCATGGAATGGCAAGCAGGCTGGCCAATCTAGTTAAAAAACACATACTCAGAGAAGGAAACATGCTGCCAAAGGGAAGAGCTGACACCAGTCCAAAGAGGTTCTGATTACCAGTGATCCTGAGCAGCTATACCTCACTCCCCTCCAAACACTGCAGATGACGGAGTTGACTGGGCTGTCTCTATGCTTTCTCATTCAGAAAAGAATCTGACAGAGCTAAAAGGTAATTTTCAGAAGCTGTAGTTTTCAAAGAAAGAGTAAATAAAGGGCTTGACAATATTGACTTTTTTTTCTCTTTTCAGGGAAGCCCTTACTTGCAAAAGCATAAAGAAGGCTTCCTTAGAAAATTGACCCTGAAGGAAGAAGATTTAGAAGCAGCAAAGCCAGTTTCTTTTGTCTTTAGCATAAAGCTCGCCAGCCACGCTCAGTATCTACATAACTGACACGGCTTCTGCCACATTCGGTCATTCCGTGTTTTTTTTTCCTTTCCAGTTCTTCTCTCTCTCTTCAAGTTCTGCCTCGGTGAAAGCTGCAGGCCCCCAGTTAGTGATCAGGTGAGGGTTCTTTGAACCTAAGAGACAAACATGCTTTAAGTACAGGAAGTATTAAATTCTGCAACTTATAACAAAATAGTAACTTTTCTACTTTATTTCTTCCTTGAGGAGCATCCATACCAGCCCAAACAACTAGAGGCTGTATACAAAAGGGATTAACTAGCCCATCTTACCTATCAGAGAGTATGTTATTCAAAAGAAATTTACCCTAAATAGCTTGGTTTTTGTACATTTGAGCTAAAAAAAAAAAAAAGGGTTTTTTTTAGTACAATTCAAATATGCAAAAATAAATTTAAAATAAATATAAAGAATCTGTGCTGGCTGGTTAGCTCAGCTGGTTAGAGCATGGTGCTGACACCACCAAGGTCCAGGGCTTGACCCTTGTACCAGCCAGCAAAAAAAAAAAATAAAAAAATAAAGAGTCTGCTACCTGGTTCTATTAATCGAATTAATCCCTCATGATGGGCCACTTTGTCCTTCCAGCTCTTGGTCATATTAGTTGCCATCTCCAGTTTCTTTTTAACTTCCTGAAACAAAAGTGAATTTTGGACTGTGAAGACACACAGGTAGTTGAAGAACCAAGTAACAATGACTGGGCATTTACTATACGCTGTGGATTACCTCTTTAAATCCTCACAGCCGCCCTAAGAAGCAGGAACTATCCTCATTGTACAGAGTGGAAACTAGGATTCAGAGACGTTAAATAACTTGCCAGAGATCACACAGGAGAAAGCAGTGGAGCCGGGATCGAAACCCAGGCCATGTGATTCCAAAGTCTGTCCTTCTCCCACCCATATTTACACTAATTACAGATGAATTAGTCTATCTTGTGAGATTAGATCTTGTGTGCCAGTTACAGTTAACTGCCTCTCAGCTCCAAATCCACCCTTGACTGTCCTACTTATGACACTGGAATAATACTCTCTGTAGTTGGCACCATTTAAGCTTTGTCAGTAGAGGGCGCTGAAGGAAAACAAGGAGGAAGAGCTATTTTTCCAGGTTCCACTCAGTGAGCTTCTGTGGCACTCAGGACACCCCTGGTGCTCACCCAGTGAATCCTGCTGGCACAGCACCTCAGCAGACTTTTCTGCCGTCCGTGGGCCCACTGCAAGAAGGTGTGGATCACAGCACTGGAGTTTAGGGTGAGGAGCAAGGGACCCTCTTCCAGATTTGTTCCTTCTCTGGGGTCTCTGCCTCAGTCCTAGAGGCTGCTTCCTATATCTGCTATTCCTGCATTCTTAGTTTTTTTTACAGCTTAATATGTAATCGCCTGTTATAGCTAATCATTTCTTATATTAAACTTTCCTGTTTGAATTACTGTGTGGTTTCTGTCTTCTGACTAGATTCTGACTGACACACCTTATCTTCTGTAAAAACTTACACCTCCTTCTCACAGCTAATCAAAATTCTTACTACAGCTTCATTCTGACAGCTAAGCAAATATTCTATTACTGAAAAATGTTTTTTAAAAATTTAAATACACAAGTTTTCAGGGATGAGTTTAATCACCTCATACTGCTCAAGTGCTTGTTTCCGCTCTAACTCGAGCTGCTCCAGCTGTTCCATCGCTTCCTGAAGGGCCCGCTCCTTCATGATGCGCTGATTCTCCAGCTCCTGCTTCTCTGCTTCAGTGGTCTGAATGGCCTGTTGCTGCTCCAAGTGCCACTTTTCTAGTTCAGCCCTCTTAGAAGACTCCTCCTCCAACAACCTACGATGTGGAGGAGAACTTGGGGTCAAATTCTGCCTGCGTCACCACACCTGACCCAGCAGATGAGGGAGGCATTTTAGAGAAGAGAGTGTTTGTGGTCATTTTACGAGGAGGAATCTAAGAGCCAGAAAAGCTCATATTCACAAAGCTGGTAAAGTGGCCCATGTGTCCTGCTCCAAGGCTCTCTTGGTTTCATCCCATTTTGAAAAAAAAAAAGAAAGAAAGAAAGAAAATTTATGCACAGCTTAATGTATGCTGGGAACAGAGATAAGAGTCAAGTGTACTTTCTCAATTAATCCTCACCATCAACTTAGTGCTATTATTATTCACATTTTAGAGGTGAAGAAAGCGAGGCACAAAGGTTAAGAGTTCTGTACTAGGTCATCCACTTGCCAGGTGGCAGAGCCAAGTTTTGAAATCTGCCTGGTTGCTACAACATTAAAACACTTTTCACCTAGTAAAAAATCTATTACCAAGGAAAAAGCTGATAATTAAGGTAATGAATATGAAGGGAGAAGGAGCTAACCAAGGCAGATTAATATTTTATTTTTGAAAAATTACTACATGCCAGGCACTTTAGCTACATTATTGCTAATACCCCAACAATCCTGCAAGGTATTATCACTAAGTTACAGATGAAGTGACGGTAAATCACAGGTTTTAAAAAAGTATGTTGCACAGGTCATAATGGATTTCAGCCCAGGTCTGTGTGACTCCACAATGTTATCTTTCAATAAGAGGCCACCTGTTTGAGAATATCCGACTATGTAGGTATTTAAACAAACTAATATACAGCCCAAACCTGCACTCCAACTGTTGATACCAACCCAGGAAAGGATACATATCTAGTGGTGTGGTCATCAGTATTGTGGTAACAAGCCACACCAAGTCAAGTTACATGGCAGGTATGCTCTTCTAAAATCAATAACAAAGGGAATAAAGTAACAGATGATACAGCCCTTATCCAACCATCCCCAATTGCTCCATCCCCAGCCCTGCCCCCCCCACCCATACCAATGTCAGAATTCCCTCTACAACCCCCCACAAGGTGGTTATCCAACCCTGCTCCAATACTCCAGGTGATGGGCTACCAACACTCACGAATCAGGCCAATTTATTTATGGGCCGTGTCAATCCTTAGAAAGTTCTTCCTTATTCTAAGATGAGCTCTCCCATCCACTATGCCTTGTTCGACAAAAGACGAATCTGCTCCTCTTCCCCATTATAGTCCTTCAGCAACTGGAAAGCAGCTCTTGTTTCCCACTGACAACACCCTTCATCAAGTAGACCATTCCCACCCCCCGCTTACCGGGACCCCGCTTCCAGTCTCAATATCATTCTAGAGACACGTTCCAGATCCTTAGATGTCTCTTGGAGTATGATGTCCACAACTGAACTCAACACAGCAAATGTGGTCTGACCAGTGCAGTTTTTCTTCATTCATTCACGATGTATTTATTATGTACCTTCTATGTGCATTTCCAGCACTGGGGATACAACAGTGAACAAGACTGGAAGAGCCCCTGTTTTTTCATTCTAGTGATAGGGGAATGGACATTTGCAGGTGTTTAGGCTGCCCAGTATCTGAACCCCCTTCAGGTGTCTAGAGAATGTGCCACAGAAGGAGTCTTAATGGAAGGTAGAGCACATCTCCCACTCCCATCTCCCAGGCACCTGCCCTTCCACCCCTGAGCAGCCAGGGTGCAGTGGAAGCATGAGCTGGGCTTGGCTAAGCAGATGACCCTTCTGGAACTTTGACTTTGAAGCAACTGACACAGAGGAGCAGAGACAGTGGAGACTTTATCTTGCTGTTAGCAGCAACATCCACTGTCGAGTGACAGCCAGTACCAAGGCTGGTATCAGTGGCATTCTCTTTCCACAGGACTCTTCCCATGGCCTGGTTTGGGCTATAGTTTGGGCTACTTGTCCTTCTTTGGTTCCTGACTGTGTTTAAGGCCTGGCCACTGCCTTTCTGTGGAATTGGTAAACTATTTAAGAAACTTCCCATTAATTATTTTATTGCTTCAGCTAATCCAAGTTGGGTTCTGTGGTTTGCAAACATGACCTCTGTCTAAAGACTTCAGTGCCTCACTCTCTTTCCATGCCTCGGCTTCCTCACTTATAAAAAAAGAAATAGGAGACTATACCTACCATCAGAGGTTTGTTGATGTATTAAATGTGATAATGTGTGTAAGGAGGTACTTACATGCCTACCACATAGCAAGTGGTGAGTAAATAACAGCTCATATTATTACAGTGGGACTATTACCTCATTTGCTCTGGACACTTCACATTCATTAAGGCTGTGTAAGAGTGTATGAGGTTTTTGGCATCCACATCACATGGAAGTGAAACCTTCAATCTTTTCAAATGAATTGCTATTCAGCCAAGTCTCCTGGACCCTGTACTTGTTCTGTGGATATTTTAAATATTTTCATGGTCTAAAAACATTCTTGCCTATCAACATCTTTTCTGAACACTTATTTTGACATTCTATACATTATATAACTTGCTCATTTGCAAATGAGATAAAAGAACAGAAAGCAACACATTCTTGACTACCAAATGCCAGACATTACAGTAAACACTTTGCATTATCTCATTTCATCTTCACAATAACCTTACAAAGTTGGCAATTGCCCTTATTTTATTGATAAGGAACTGGAGGCTCAAAGTAGTGAAACAAATTCTCTGAAGTTACACAACTAGAAATACCAGAGCTGGGAATCGAACCCAGACCTCACTCCAGAGCCCAGTGCCTAACTGCCTTCAAACACACGAAATGTATCACACTTCTGAGAGTGAGGCACTGAAGTCTTTAGACAGAGGTCATGTTTGCAAACCACAGAACCCAACTTGGATTAGCTGAAGCAATAAAATAATTAATGGGAAGTTTCTTAAATGGATCCAAGTTCTCCCCATTGGGGCCACATGGAAGAGAGACTGTTGTTCCATGTGGCCCCAATGGGGAGAACTTGGATCCATTCATTTATTCAAAAAATATTCCTTGGGCACTTACTGTGTGTCAGACACTGCACTAAATTGCTAGGAATACAGACATGACTAAGGTATGCTCCTGGGCCTCACAAATCCAAAACTTTAGTGGGTGAAAGTTATAATGGAGATTATGGCTCAGCCTCAAGAACTTTTCAATAACTTGAGTTTTCCAAATGTTAAATGAATGGTTTCTTCTGAGTTTAGAAGAGGCTAGATAACCTTCAGAATAACACATCAAAAAATAAACTTCAATTTTAATAACAAAAATTACAAGACCCAGCTGGCTTAAACCAAAGTGCCTGTATTTAAATAATTTACCTTAAAAACCATCTCTGGGGAAACTTAAGGCACTGACAGAGAATGGACCATCCATTAGAAGAACAATGAGATGTCAAATAGTCCAAGAATGACTTCCTGTTGCTTTAAGAAAGGACGAAGGAGAGTTAACTAAAAAGCCCTTTACCTATACCCTTGGCCTAAGATTATGTTTCATTTCATTATCATTAGTGCCAATGTTTCTAAATCAACTCCATCATAAGGAAACAGAGTAAGGCTAGGCCTATGAACCAAAGTGACTCCATTTTCCCTGCAGAGGACACTTTGTTACTTTTCTACTCCTCAGTCATAAGACCCCCAGGGCAAATGATTACCCCATGGCCCACCCTGATAAAATAGACTAAGAGAAAAGAGAAGAAACAGATATTCACTGAGTTGCAAAACCTCTACCCAAGACTTTTTTACTGTAATTGTTAAAATTAAGTTACAGATTAACCTTAAGACCCCTTCAGGAATTCCCGCATGCGAGCAAAGCTTCCAGGTGACCCCTACAATGACCCTCCTGGGGTGACAATGATGAACACCACCACCATCTTGGACCTACAGAGCAGGCTCAAGGACCAAAGCCCTAAACAAGCATGCGCCCATGATACAGCCAGGAAGAACAGAATGGACCACCTCCAGTGATGCTGGCCTGTACCCCTTAACTCCTTTCCCTATAAGACCCTAAACAGCTCCCCTCAGGGGGCTAGCTTTACTGTCTCTACATGCCTTATGCATAAGTCTTTCTCCTCTTTTAATAAAGCACTGCTTGCCTTACCGCTGGGTACACTGTTCATTTCTATGACTTTGGGACCCAAGAGCCTAATTCAGTCACCAGTGAAAATTGGAAAGCTTTGGCCACCAGAGAAGACTCCATTTGCAAGAGGCAAGTGGCCACTGGGACTATTTTGCTCCCGTCTCTGCTGCTGGTAAGTCTCTCCTGGAGCCCCAGCCTAAATTCTGACAAGGCAATGCTTTATTCTCTTTTACTCTCCTTTCTTCCCCTTTTCTTTTCTTCCTCTTTAAAGTGACTGCCAGACAACTACAACTTAAACTCCTCTCAACCTGTGAGAAGCATGCTCCCTCCGCCAGCAATGGCTTGCCCTGACGGGTGACTAGCAAAGGTGGGAAGGCCAGTCCTATACCGTGAAGATCTGGCTTGAGCAGATTCCCCAACAGGGGATTTATGAGAGTGATGGGGATTCCCACGCCGCACAGTGACTGGCAGTCCGGAAGCTACTCAAATTCTCTTTACCTTTCTCTGATTTTCTGAGTCCTCTTCTGCTGCTTGGTTGGATTGTATCTGCTACGATGTAGGTGCACCCTGGAGGGCTCCTGGCTATGCTTTGTTTCTCTGATTTAAATCTAGTAGGTACTTTTCTTGTTTGTGCCGCAACAGTGGGGACAACTGCTTTCATCAATTACTGTGTCAGTGGAATAGGTTGGCCCTCCCGACTGGGTCTAGGATAAAGTGGACCCCACTGCCCCTCTTTTCTCTTTGTTTGTTTGCTTGGTTAGACATTTAGTTGAGTACCGGAAATCTGCATAAACCTTCCAATCCTTGAACCAACTTTTGGATTTTCGAGTCATTCGTTTAGTGCAAGAGGGCAAGCTGAGCCTGGTCTGTTGGTAACAATAACTTCCCTTGTTTTTTATACCCAGAAAGGCCTATCATGAGGAGCAAGGAACAAGCAAGCCACCTTTGCCAATCTGACAGAATGTCTCTCTGAATCAGGCCCAGCCTTCAGTGACTTTGGGAAAGAGAGAAATTTGTCACACTTAAAAATAACCACTAGAGGGGGCAAATTTGTCCATTTCAAGTTCCAAAAACCTAGAAGAAAAATGATTAATAATAGTAAAATACTTATATTCATGAAATGGCCTTTACACACCCAGAAAAAGTTAAATTTTTGTGCAGTACTTTCAGCTTATTGGAATAGAACTATATGTAGTAGTTATGTTTGCATTCAAAAGGTTGAAGCCATTTCGCTATTTGATTAAATCAGAGTGTACGAAATAATTAGCTGGAGCTTTTTAAATAACAATACTCGTGCCTGGATCCTATCCACAGAGATTATGATACAGCAAATCTGGGAGAGACCCCACACTGTATTTTTTTAAAGCTTTATAAAGTGATTTTGATATATATCACTGGTTAAAAACTACTGGCTTCAATTATACAAAACTATCCCTTATTCAAAACATCACTCATTCTATAAACACTAAATAACTGAAACTTTAGTACATTTCTAGAGTTATCTGGTTCCCTTTGTCATGTTATAATAAAATTCCCTCAAAACTGCAGTAATACATATAGCAGTGAATTCTCACTTGTGAATTCTCTGCACAAGGACAATCTATAAGCTCCCAACATAGCATACATTATCAAGTGGCTCAAAAAATATTTAGTGTCACTTAGAATGGCACTCTCTGGAAGTCATATGGGACTCGAACTTTCCCATACAGTGGGTCTTCCGCCAACATCACTCGCTGCTCAATGGCACTGGAAGGTAGTTCCAAGAATCTGGTAACACCACAGTGAAATGAACACACACCTGTGGGGCTTATAAATGCCAGGCAACATGCTAAGCACCTAATTTTCTCTTTGGAAGATCATTTTTTTTCCTTAAAAGAATCTAAATTTTCAAAACCAAATTAATTTATTTTATTATTATTTTTTTTAATTAGATCATTTTTTTTCCTTAAAAGAATCTAAATTTTCAAAACCAAATTAATTTATTTTATTATTTTTTTTTTTAATTATTATTTTTTTTTGTCTTTTTCCGTGTCCGGCAACAGATCGCAACCCTCAGTGTTGCCCCCGTACCG
>NW_007727408.1:99168-124280 GCF_000696425.1 Galeopterus variegatus
CTGTATGTGGGATCCGAACCCTCGGGCGGGAGCGCCGCCACGCTTCCCAAGTGGCACACTTATCCAGTGCGCCACCGGGCCGGCCCCCAAATTAATTTATTTTTGAAGTCACTTTTAGTCTTCCTACCTAAAGATTAAAAAAACACCTTTTGCTATTCCACGTGTGGAAGGGCTCATTTCATAACCACTCTCACAACAGGGGGTCACAGCTCAAAGCCGAGGTATATCTGCATTGACCAGCTGCTGCTACTAGCTAAATACTAAAATATTTTTTAGTATTGCCCCCCTGACAGACATCTTAAGGAATGCAAATGCGGCAGCAAGTTAAAAACTGGAATAGGACAGCTCAAATTTTCCCTTTGGGGTCTTTATTTTATTTTGTCCTCCACGGTGCTGTGAAGACCCAAAATTGAGAGCTCTCATCTGAGAACAAGACTACCATAAACAGTAAATATGACCTTAAAAGCTCTAAGGTTTAAAAAAAAAAAAAAACCACTAGGTTTTAAAAACTTTTAAACTTGGTATTTCAAGTAGTCATCGAAGGAATGTTGCCAGTCCTGAATGACCAAATAGAAACTGCATATTTCCTCCTTAACCCCAAAATGTGGCTGCAACGCTAGTCTGAGCAGGTCCTGGCCTCCACACCAAGGGCCCTCTCTGATGTGGAACATGTTGTAGCAGCCAAGTTCTCACCAAAGTTGATCCTGAATCTGTGGACATTCTAGAATATGATTAAGGGTACCCCACAAAATATACCCACTAGACTGCTCTAAAATAGATACAAGGCCCCTCTTTAGCCCCAGAATGAGAATAAATACCTCAGCTGGCCAAGTCTCCAGGGTCTCCCTAGTCTGGACAATACCTCAAGCTCAGTCACAGCCAGGGCTGAGACATTCCTCCCCCTCCACCAGGGTGTTAGTCATTCCAAGAAACTATCAGATCAAGCAAAGTACAAAAAGGCAAAGTCTGCAATCCGATCTGGCACCTGGCCTGAAGCTTCCGCACCGTCTCTTCATCCTGCCGGGCCTGTCTCTCATCCTCGAGAGCCTCCTGCAGCTTCAGGTACATGTCTTCCAGCTCCCGTACTCGCTGCAAATACTGTTCCAGTTCAGAGGACTTTTGGGCAACCTGTTCTTCCATCTGCTGTCTGATCTGATGGTATAAAAGGGTCATGTTTAAACGTAGGTTAACTTCTCCCTCAGGGAAAGCCTCCCCTCTACCTCCATCCTGAGGGGCTGCCCACAGCCCACGGCTGCAGCCTGTCAGGGTGGTGGCGCCCTGTCCTCAAGAGCACCACACCCAAGACCAACCATAAAAGAGTCCGGGGTAAACAAACCACAACACAAATGCTGTGTTCCTGCCCTGGTATATGTTCCATCCCTTCCACTCCACATTTTAAGGCTCAAATCAAGAAAAAAAGTTCCTTTGTATAATTTCTCTTAAAAATTTCTTTCTGTATTAAAGCTACAACCTCTTTACCAACAGACTCTTCTCTAAAAGGAATGAACCTTTGCCAGTCAGAGCAGCAAAGTGTTAAAGGGAAAAGGAAAGGTTAGCCTGGACTCCCCATTCACCTGGGTGCCTCCACCCGTCCTCTTCTCCCTCCCTAGGGCACCTCCAGCCCTGGGGGAACTCATACACTTAAGTTAGTGTCTTAACGCAAAGTGTTAAAGGGAAAAGGAAAGGTTAGCCTGGACTCCCCATTCACCTGGGTGCCTCCATCCGTCCTCTTCTTCCTCCCTAGGGCACCTCCAGCCCTGGGGGAACTCATACACTTAAGTTAGTGTCTTAACAAATTTATGGTTTCCCTTCTGAATGAAAGAGTTTTGAACCCCTGCCTTAAAAATTAAAAGACAAGGACATCCTAAATATAATATCATACACATTAACGTATGTCTCTGCAGTTTACAAAATATTTTCACTCATATTAGCTCACTTCATCCTCAAAAGAGTCAGGAGAGATCATATGATAATACTCTAATTTAAAGAAGGAAAACTAAAGCTCAGTAAGAAGGAGCAGAGAGGGAACAGGCCAGATCTTCTGGCAGTGAATGTGTAGCACTGCTTCTTTACATCACATCTGCCTTCCTCTGTGTGCTGTTCTCTCATAACACAAACACATCTCTCTCAACTCTAAGCAACAAAAAGTGACTAAAGGAAATGTCACAAGCATCTCTTTAGGTACTGGGTTCAGCACTCTCCCACAGAGCGTCACTCAATGTGAGAAGACCTGTGTTCCAATTAACCAGCTAACTTACCTCAAGCAACCTGGATCCTGGGTCTTTTGGGGATGGGAGCCTCTAAGATGAATCAGAGCTGCCAAGAGCAGCAAACCAGAATCCAGATGTCCTCACGATTTCAGAACCCCCACTTTGCTCATTACAAAGGAGCAATGTCATGGAACCTATGTTTACTTTTTCCACAGCTATTTATTCTCTAAACCAAAACTCTTCCGAGAATGAAAAGAGACATTTTTAGTGCTTATTATATCAGGATGACAGGGACTGTCTCAGGCAAACCAGGACATACAGTTACCATAATCAAGCATTTATCACCCCATTCTATAAATTTCTATTTAGGGGATTTATGTCTTTTACTTTTACATCTTTGGCACAGTGCCTATAGATAGAAGGTACTCAATAAATAATGAATGAATGAGCAAACACATAACTTCCCCAGTGGTCCACCGCAAGTCAGCATCAAGCTGATAAAACGGCCTCTTTCTACCACCTGGGCTGGCTCTGGGAGCTAGTGCAGCAGCTTTCTCAGCCACGTGGTACTCACGAGTTTCTCTCGCTCTAGCTCTGTGCTGAACCTGGCTTGTAGTTCCACTTGAGTCTGAAGGCGCTTCTTTTCCTCTTCTGCTGCACGAGATGCTGCTTCTTCCAGTTTCTACCCAATCAAAAACCCATCCACAGAAAAGCAGGATTGTTACAGTGGAAGTACATTAGAGAGAGAGATGGTCACACTTAAGCATATGGGAGAAGCCAAACACTCTTAACATTCAATAAAGATAGAATAAAAACTTTTAGATCCACTGGATTTCCATTCCAACATTTTGTCCAGTTAACATACAAAACAAATTAGGGAAGTGAATGACTATTGATAAGTCTGGACAACATCTTGCAAAGAAGGTTTCAGTATAGTCATTGAGTTAAATACGTTTGTAACTGCATTCATGAGGTCTGAGAGCTATTTCTTGAGCTCTTTCTATATAGTTTTGTCATCCTGCACATTACTCCTTAAAACTTTTACCAGAGCTCAACTTCCAGAAGGGTGGCATAAAGAGTTCTGTGGACCCTTTCCTCAGCAAAACAACAATAACTGGTGAAAAATATCTTAATTAAAAAAACCAAAAACAACCATTTAAAGTCTTTAGAAATTATCCTAAGGGCATACAGCAAATAAAGAACATTTACATAAGAAAATCTACTAAACCTCAGTAAGAATAGTGAGATGCTTTGAGGCACAATGCACTCCCCTCCTCCTTCCACATAATGTCAGTGAGAAGGAAGCTCTGCTCCTGGCAGATGGAACCAAGAACAAGGGTTCTCTCAGCTCACAGTTTAGGGCTACTGTATCTCCCCAGGAGGGGCAGGCTGCCAGTATTTCTCATCCTGCCCAGCTCCATGTTGCAGAAACGCTATTCCAGGCCAGGGTGTCTGAGAGATCTGGGGCTCTCTTCTTCCACCAGCCCCACACACCACCCAGAGGGTGGAAGCTCTACCCCAACTATGACAGGCAGAGAATACTAGGCCTCATCACCCTTGTCCCAACTCACTTGTGAGGCAGAAGTTCCACACAGGGAGAGGCAAGTGGAGAAGACAAAGCCTACCATGTCCACCCAGTGACAGGCTCATAAAGCAGGAGTATCACTCCAAGAGAAGCAGACCACTATCTCCATCCCGAGCTCTAGAACACTGCACAGAGGTTTCGCCCAGGAAGAAAGGCAGGCTCTGCTGCTGTCCCCAAAAGAACTGACTTTATTCGAAAGTGTGAGGAAGTACAAGCCTAAGGGCACTCTCAAAAACAGTGGAGATTTTGTAAGGAATTAAAAGGATGGTAGCTCTATGAGAGCAACACAGTAAACCATATACCAGCCAAAAGTCTGACAGAAAGAACTAGGGGAAGAGCCCTTCTTTGAGTCCTCATTATGAACTTTTATACTGATATAAAAAGATCTCAAAAATATATTAAGTGTGGGCTGGCCCAGTGGCGCACTCGGTAGAGTGCGGCGCTTAGGAGCGTGGCGGCGCTTCATTATGAACTTTTATACTGATATAAAAAGATCTCAAAAATATATTAAGTGTGGGCTGGCCCGGTGGCGCACTCGGTAGAGTGCGGCGCTTAGGAGCGTGGTGGCAGCGCTTCTTTTTCCACTTTTCAACTAAGAATTATTTGTGTTGATTCATTGGTAGCAATTTTATGCCGATGATAACAGCTAAGTAGGTTAGCAGGCAAAATACATTGATTCATTAAAATAGTATGGGTCAGGGCTGGCCCGGTGGTGCACTCAGTAGAGTGCAGTGCTTGGGAGCACAGTGGCGCTCCCGCCGAGGGTTCGGATCCTATATAGAGACCGGTCCACTCACTGGTTGAGCGCGGTGCAGGCGCGACACCGAGGGTTGCGATCCCGTTGCCGGTCGCAGTACGGGCATGACACTGAGGGTTGTGATCCCATTACCGGTCACGAAAAAAGACAAAAAGGAAAAAAAAAATATATATATATATATATATATATATTAAGTGAAATAAACTAGATGCAGAAGAGTGAGGTGAGTATGTACTTTTGTGTGTTTAAAACATGGGAAAGGGCCGGCCTGTGGCTCACTTGGGAGAGTGTGGTGCTTACAACACCAAGCCAAGGATAAAGATCCCCTTACCAGTCATCTTTTAAAAAATAAAATTAAAAAAAACATGAGAAAATAAGAATGTATACTCATATTTGCTTACCTTGGGCAAGGGGTGGGAACTATGTGGAAAGAGGAAAGAAGCAGGAGGAAATCTTTTCACTGAATGCCTTGTTGTATCTTTATTTTATTTTTATATTTTTATTCTTTCATTTAGTTATTTTAAAATAATAAACGCAAGTGAATGATCACCCAAAATGAGAATTACAATATTGACAATAACTTGTATTTAGCTATGAGCTGCTCTTTTACCCCATTCTCTACTTTCTCCTACAGAGATAATTACTAACCAAAATTTGTGTTTAAGTTAAATCCCTTGTTTTTTTAAAACTATAGTTTTGTCTATACATGTTCCAAAAGGCACATTGTTTAATTTTAGTTGTTTTTAACTCAATAAAAACGCCTTGTCATATATAATATTTTGGTATTTTTTTCAGTCAATATATATTGCTAAAATTCATTCATATTGTTGTGTGTGTCTGTAGTTGTTTTTAATAGTAATATTCCTTTGGGTAAATGCAACTACAACTTTTATATTCTTGCTATTGTTTATTGTCATTTGGGTTGTTGTTCCAGGTTTCTGCTATCATGAATGGTACTGCCATGAATATTCTTGCATATGTCTTCTGATGCAAAAGTACATATTACATACACACATGCACACATTTAGAAGTGGAATCACTCGTCAAATGCTGTGTAAATGTTAATTAAACCTTACAAAATAATGCTGAACTATTTTTCAAAGTGGTGTACCAATTTCTACTCCTACCAGCAATATAGAAGAGCTCCTGTTGAACTGCATCTTCTCTTACACTTGGTATTGTCAGACTTCTTAACTTTTGCGAACTTGAATGGGTGTAAACGGTATCTAATTTTCTCTTTATTTGCATTTCCCTAATCAATAATTAGGTAGACCATCTCTTCATATATGTATATTGACTATACATATTTCCTTTCCTGTAAAATGCCTGTTCACATCCTTTGCTTGTTTTCATTGCAATGCTTACCTATTTCTATAAAATACAGCTGAAAGAATTTAAAGAGGACAAAGGAAATCAGAAACTTTCTTGGAACTAGTGAAAATAAAAATATATTGTACCAAAACCTGTGAGATACTGCAAAGGCAGTACTAAGAGGAAAATTTATTATAATAAATGTTTACATCAAAAGAACAAAAAGACTTCAAATAAACAACCCAATGTTACATCTCAAAGAACTAGAAAAACAAGAACAATCCAATCCCAAAATTAGTAGGCAAAAAGAAATAAAGATCAGAGCAGAAATAAATGAAATATAGACCAAAAAAAAAAAAAAAAAAAAAAAAGACACAAAAGATCAATGAAACAAAAATTTGGTTTTTTGAGAAGATAAACAAAATAGACAAACTATTAGCTAGACTAACTAAAAAAGAAGAGAGAAGACCCAAATAACCAAAAATGAAAAAGGAGACACTACAACCAATATCACAGAAATACAAAGAATCATTAGAGACTAATATGAACAAATACACATCAACAAATTAGAAAACCTGGAGGAAATGGATAAATCTCTGGACACATACAAACTATCAAGACTGAACCAAGAAGAAATAGAAAATCTGAATAAACCAGTAATGAGCAATGAGATTAAAGCAGTCTCCCAACAAAGAAAAGCCCAGGACTGGATGGCTTTACTGCTGAATTCTACCAAACCTTCAAAGAAGAACTAATACCAATCCATTTAAAATTATTCCATAAAAATGAAACACAGGCCATTCTCCCAAACTCCTTCATCACTCTGATACCAAAATCAGATGAAGATACAACAAAAACAGAAAACTACAGGCCAATATCCTTGATGAAGATAAACACATAAATCCTCAACAAAAAATTAACAAACAGAATACAGCAGTACATTGAAAAGATTATATACCATGATCAAGTGGGATTCACCCTAGGGATGCAAGGATGGTTCAACACACGTAAGTCAATAAATGTGATATACCACATCAACAAAATCAAGGACAAAAACCATATAATTATCTGAACAGATGCAGAAAAAGCATTTGACAAAATTCAATATCCATACCTCATAAAGACTCAAAAAATTAGGTATAGAAGGAAAGTATCTCAATATATGAATAAAATAAAAGCTATATATGAAAACCCACCACCAATATTATTCTGAATGGGGAAAAGCTTTTAAGAACAGGAACAAGACAAGAATACCCACTCTCACCACTCCTATCTAACAGTACTAAAAGTACTAGCCAGAGCAATCAGGCAAGAGAAAGAAATAATGGGCATCCAAATTGGAAAAGATGAAGTCAAATTGTCCTTGTTTGCAGATGACATGATTCTATACATAGAAAAACCTAAGGACTACCAAAAAACTCTTAAGAGCTGATAAATGAATTCTGTAAAGCTGCAAGATACAAAATCAATACACAAAAATCAGTAGTGTTTTAATACTTCAATAGCAAACTAGCAGAAAAAGAGATCAAGAAAGCAAGCCCATTTACAATAGCTACCAAAAAATTAAAATATCTAGGAATAAATTTAACCAAGGAGGTGAAAGATCTCTCTACAAAGAGAAATTTTTATATTTTTAAATTTTTGAACCTATTCAAATGATTATATTTTTTAAAAGAAACAAAAGTAGAAATAAAAAACATTTGGGCAAACCCTTTAAACAAATTTATTAACTTATAAAAACTACCATGATTTCGTATTCCTTCAGATTAAATAAAGTCTGTCAAGTCTTAAAAACCCAGATATGTAATCTAATGTCAGGTGATTAAAATATTCATCTAAGCAGTGTTTTTCTAAGAATGCTTCAATGAAAAACTGGAAAACTGTATTTATTGACAATAAAAAGAAAATCAAAGATTAAGGGATCTATAATATTTTTCCAGCACTTAACCAAGAATCCTAGATCTGTCACTTGAATAATTCTATAATCCTTGGTAGTGGGAAAGCTATCTGGGTATATTCCTTGCCAACACCACGCATACATTCACATTACCCATAGCAGGTAACTTACATGCTCCTGGAAGGCAGAGTTTAAAAGAGTTTAAGAGTGTAAAAGGGCATCAGATGGATGAATGTCAAATGCATGATGCTAAGTGAAAGAATCCAGTTTTTAAAACATATTCTGTATGATACTACCTATATGACAATTTACAAAAGGAAAAAATATAGGAACAGAGAACAAATTAGCAGTTTCCAGGGATGAGGGGAAAATCTGAACATAAAGGAGAAGCAAGAGGGAATTCTTTGGGACATCACAATTGTTCTATATTCTGCTTGTAGTAGTTACAAGAATGTAGGCACATACAAAAAATCATAAAACTATACAGAGATCGTGAATCTTACTGTTTGCAAATCTTAAAAAGTTAAAAAGAAAAAAAAATAGTTTCTAAAATATTGGCAATATTCTATCCTAACCTGGGTAGTAGTTTCATGGGTATTCACCGTATGATTATTTGTATACATATATTTCATTCTCTCCTCTGCAGGTATGACCTATTTCATAATTTTAACAAATTATTAAAAAGGACACCAAGCCCCAGCTCCCCACCTCACCCCCACCCACATAATATCTGCTTCTGATGTGTGCACAGTGGAGGGAGGAAGCAGTGATCACATACTGCAGGTGCTCAGCCTAGCCTGTCGAGAGTTTTTAAAGAAAATATATTGCAGCAGAAAGAGGCAAGATGTAAGAGTGATTTGTGGGGGAAGAGCAATAAGCACTGAGGAGCTGCTTTTAGAAAGTACATGTGCTGGATAATAACAATTGTTTCTAAGATTGTATGCCACATGGTTCCTAAGATAATAAAAGTACCTTTTAAAATCTTTCTTTATGAGTCTACGCAGAGGAAGCTCAGCACAAAGTGTGGCATTTCCATGGTTTGCAAAGACAGAACCCCATCAGTATTGTGGGGTCCCGGACTATGAGCCACTCCCACATCCCAAGGCAAAGGTGTTACACGGGAGGGCACAAAAGGGTCTTTGAGCTTGTGGTTAGCAGGTGCTTACTGATTCAAGGCAGACAGGATCAGCCTAGAGGTGTCCCAAATAAAGACCAGGCTCACACACTGGGAGACTCACTACGACCCCCAGAACCATGACATAACCAAGGAGCAAGGTTTCCTAGTGAACGTCAACAAACTTACACAGCCTATGGTATTTGATCTCCTAGCCTTGAGATGGAAGGAGAAGCAGACCCAGACTGTATCTTTGACTCCAAATAGTAAGTAAACCCATGTTCTGCACTATGAGTCTTATGAATGAAGATAGGAGCTAAAGGGAAAAAACTAAAAAAGCAACAGACCCTGCCCCTATCACCAAAAATGCCCTTAACATTCTCGGGGAAACGAGATTTCCCATCTTTCTCTGACAAAATGTGTTCATTATTCATATAAATAGCCTTCCTAGTCAATGAGATGTTTTTGCTGCCCTGAGATCCTTATACTTGCAAGGCTGGAAAACCAGTATGTCTCACCTAGTGGTCCAGATACACTCCTGAGAGGAGAGTTCATCAAAAACATCTCCCTAAAATTGCACTAACCTAGTCCTGGTAAAATCAAAGTAGCTGTGGCTTCCAAAATGAAATGGAGAGCCCTCATCCAGCCCAGCGCCCATTCCCACCTTCCGCACAGTCTCCAACTCCTGCTGTTTGTTTTCATTAGCAGCCTGGAGCTCCTTCATCTGTCGCTCCAGCTCTTCCTGCTCGGCCAGCAGCTTCTTCCGGAGTTCTTTCCGACGCTGGCGGGCTTCTTTGTGTGGTGGGGGGCTTCCCAGCTTCAACAGGTGGATAGTAGAATGGATGGCTAAAAAAAGTGAAGGAGAAAAAATGGAAAATGTTCTTTATTCTTTGTAAGTCTATCATGCAAATGGTACAGTGGGAAGAAAACCAGGCAGGGAGTCAGAAGACCCAGTATAGATTCTGACTCTACCAGTGAATAGTGGTGTGATCATGGGCAAGTCACATTACCTCTTGCAGCATCAGTTTCCTCCTCTATAAAATGAAAGAGAGAATCTCTTCCAACTCCAAAATTCTAAAACTGTGTATCTGTGCTTAAAGTAACACAATTGATTCAGAAATATTGCACACACTTTAAGAACTTATGACAACACTTTCAACTCTTTTCTCTATACTTCTCAAAAAGCCAAAGAAGAATAAGACACAGTAAGGGCAGAAATTAAAGTTTCTTGACATATGATTTGCGACCTGCTGAGTTTAGTCTGCCCCTCATCTACGCCTTATGAAACCACCTCCTTATATACTCCCTTTCTGAGAAGATAACAGGTAACAGTAGCTGCCATTTATTAAAAACACTCATACATACTCCACTCCTATGATGCATCTAAAGGATATAGAATATGTATATTCTTTACATGCATTATCTTTCATATGAAATCTTTTTTCCTGATATTTTTCATTACTTAATTTCTTGAATAGGTAATATTTTCACATTCAAATTTGAAAAGCATGAAAGGATATCTGAGCCTCAGTTTTTTCACTTAATTTATCTCGGAGAGTTTTCCATATTAGCACATAAAGAACCTCATAGTATGCCACTGTGTAACTATATCCCATAATTTATTCAACCATTTCCCAACTAATGGACAGTTAGGTTATTTGCAATCTATCACAAACATTTCTGCAATGATATGTCATTTTGAAAACGTGCAAATACATCTGTAATTATCTAATTTTTAACCCTCACAACAACCCTGAGAGGTAAGTATTATTATTATCTTCATTTCACAGAAGAAGAAAGCAGCTACAGAATCATAACTCAAATCAAGTGACCCACGAAAGAAGATTCAAACCCAGGTAGACTTGCCTCAAACTCTTGAACTACATCAAAATGACCACAAAATCCAATATAACATAATTTTATGTTTAAGAATAGAATATTCAGAATCCCTTTTCAGAATTAAAAAACAAAAATCACATATATAGTTCTATACTAATTTTGGAATAAAGTAAAACTTTAGTTTAAAAGTTATTAACTCAAACGTTTTTGTTCTTGAGATACTTATTTGAAACTAATGATTTCTTGTGGAAGTAATGAAACTTTAAAATCACTTGAAGTATTCAAAAGCAACTGCATAATTCCTCCTGTTTTACATATTACCGAAAACACAAGATGGTCACTTTGACATTCTTCACTATCCTTAAAAGGGGAAATTCTGTACTCTCTAAATAGTAAATAAAACCTGGGCCGGCCCGTGGCTCACTCAGTAGAGTGCGGTGCTGATAACACCAAGGCCGCGGGTTCGGATCCTATATAGGGATGGCCGGTTTGCTCACTGGCTGAGCGTGGTGCTGACAACACCAAGCCAAAGGTTGAGATCCCCTTACCGGTCATCTTTAAAAAAAAAAATAAAATAGTAAATAAAACCTAAAATCTCGCCTTGAAAATTTCCAAAGTTCGTTATGCAAATGAAATTGGTGAAAATTTTGAGAACTCTTTTCTTTCAGCTACTATGTATGTCACACAGAAATAACCATAGACAAGTTCATTATGCAAATGAAACTGATGAAAATTTTGAGAACTCATCTTAATTTGTTTTTCTTTCAGCTACTATGTATGTCATACACAGAAATAACTACAATGAGGAAACAATGCCTTAGCATCTTTCATAAGATCCAAAAATAGAAAGTCAGAGCTCTCAAGTTATTGCATAGTAAATAATAAAAATTATCTTACCCTGAATCCATTCCTGTTTCTTCTTCTTATCTGAAGCACTGATTTCAAAGGTCTTATCCAAACATTTTATGAGAAAAAGGCATTTCTTTCCATCTTTGTCAGGCAAAGACTAAAAAAGGAAGCAAAATTAGTTCTTTAAAGCTATTAGTATTTAAATTAATCTTAACTATTTATACAAGTCTGACTGAAACTCAATGTTAATGAAAAATACCTATAAATGCATATTACTGATTTATTAATGCTGTCTGCTAGGCAGCATTATTTATGGTAACAATGACCCCAGATTGGTACACTACATCTGGACTGGGAGAACTATAAACAACTGACAGGGATGCCAGGCCCTGGGCTTTCCTGAGTGCAGCAACTCTTATATCTGAGCACGTCCCTTGCAGGAACTCTAGAAGGTACATCTGTGGAGTTGTTACAAGAGATATTAATTGTTTCCTATGGAACATGAGACTTCTAAGCCAGGGTAATTTCTACACCTGCCTGATGTGGCTTCCTCTCCGTGCATCTGGGGTGTTATTGCTGGCAACCTGTGGTTCCTGTCCTCTATCTTTATGAGTAGACTGGTATGGCCTATGGTAATCTTGTAGGTCTCCTTGTTTAGTTGAATCTAAGAAGACTGCTTCATGCGCACTGCACACCCCAAGATATTAATATATCTATACCATCTCATTCATCAAAATATATTATAGGCCGGCCTGGTGGCGCACTGCTACAGTGCGCCGCTTGGGAGTGCGGTGGCGCTCCCGCCGAGGGTTCGGATCCCACATACAGACCGGTTCCCGCTCACTGGCTGAGCGAGGTGTGGGAGCAACACCGAGGGTTGTGATCCCGTTGCCGGTCCCGGTCCGGTACGGGCGCGACACTGAGGGTTGCGATCCGTTGCCAGACACGAAAAAAGACAAAAAGGAAAAAAAAAAAAATTAAAAACTCAAAAATGTATATTCTTGAAAACTACTTCTTTACAGAATTAGTAGGTATAAATAAAGTGTCCTGAAAAGCACCTAAAGTATTCAAATGTAGTGTTCAGATCTTCTTTTATATTTTTATTCTTTTTGGCGGCTGGCCAGTACAGGGATCCGAACCCTTGACCTTGGTGTTATAAGGCTGTGCTCTAACCAACTGAGCTGATCTTCTTTTATTTACTGTAGTCAAATATCCCAGATTTTCTGGTATATTAATGATTTTAAATATTGTCTTACTGAATTTTTTTTTTACTTTATAATCTATTTTTTAACTTCATTTTATTCAGTAAATGATTTCTTAAATGTTCAAATAAATTAGACTTAATCACTATACTTTGTTCATGAGTATAAGACTGAAAATAAATTCACATTAGAAAAAAATTTTGTCGGCTACCTTTAATTTTTGGTTCAGAAACTATGGCGACTGTGTGACTATATTATTTTGGAAATGTAAAATTTGGGATTATCTTAAGGATCTAGAGTCTAGAAGGAAGAAGTTAAGAAACTACTTCAGCAGCAGGGGGCAGCACCTGGTAATCTTGCAAAGAACAATAGACTTACCTCTACGCAGCAATTTTCATCCAAGAGAATGTCTCCTTTCTTATCTTTCAGATCCTCACCCACATAATAAGAAATTATGTTGGGTTTTAGTACAAACCAGCGTTCAGTCCAGTTTTTCCGTCTATGGCCTTTTTTCATCATGTAACCCTATGAAAGATTAAATCTGATATAAGTGTTTGTCCTTATATTTGTAAGGGCTGATATGTCACTTTTGATATTCTTGCCTACTCCATTATTTGATACATGGTCCTGAATAAATGAATATCAATAGCCTTGTGCTTTGTGGTTCATGGACCCTTTGAGAATCTATGAAGACCAGGGACACTATATTTGGTCAAATTCATGCAAACACATGCAGACAAAAGTTTGCATATAATTTCAGACACTTCAGAGATAACTTCATTCCCAAAGTGATACACAGATAATAGATTTAGAACTCTCTTGATGGGGTTTTTAAAAATTCCTTATCTTTTAGAGATACCTATTGAAATATTTATAGATAAAATGAAATATCTAGGATTTGCTTCAAAATAATACAGGAGAGGTAAAAGTAGATGGGGCAGGATTAGCCATATGTTGGTGGTTACTGGGGATGGGTGATGGGCATATGGGAGTTCATTATACTATTTTGTCTATTCCCTTTAAAAAAAAAAAAAAAAAGAATGCCTAGCAGTGATCCTCAGTAAATTAAAACCTCAATCAATGAAAATACTAAAAGGTGTCAGCTTGGCTGAGTGTATCTGTTCAACCAAATATTCGAGGATTTCCACCCTCCGGTACCAACCTACCTTTCTAACTGAACTCTCACTATTCTGGAGGATGAACTCTGTTCCAGATGAGCAGAAAATATACTGGACCAGGAGTTAGGATACTGGCTCCTAAGCTCAGACTAGCCCTGTACTTCCTTCCCCACATATTAGCCTCC
The DNA here is from genome assembly GCF_000696425.1 of Galeopterus variegatus. Taxonomy (NCBI): domain Eukaryota; kingdom Metazoa; phylum Chordata; class Mammalia; order Dermoptera; family Cynocephalidae; genus Galeopterus; species Galeopterus variegatus. The sequence continues at coordinate 113,236 of NW_007727408.1, forward strand.
AAGGTATGGAATACAAATTTTTACTTTAGCAAAATTATACTTTATTATGGGCCAAAGCCTTTCAAGATTATATGAGAATAGCTGTTACTTTTAATATTAAATCAACAGGTGCTGATAGCCTATGGCAGACAATACATATCATTAAACATATAACAGTAACTCGATTGTAGGTTTCATTTGATTACTATACTAAGTTCTAATCATATTACATGTTCAGTTTCCTAATCTTCGGACATTTAAGCAAAAGCTATTCATACTGCAATTCAACTGTAGTCCTATATCCTGCCATAGTAATGGGCCTAGAAGTCCTCTTCAGACAGAGACTATGTCTCATACCTCTTTGTAGCACCAAAAACCTATACAAATTAAGCCTCAATTAATGTTTATTGACAGGCTCCACTGGGAAAAAAGAGTAAAGACAACAATATCACCAACTGAACAAAGAAAGGAGCAAAGTAAGGAAATCCCAAATCAGAGTTATTATTCAATATAATAACATACAAAGTTTGAAAGATCCACCAAAAAGAATTCTATTTAATGAGCACCAAGCTTCCCATATGTACTCATGTATCAGATATTATGCTGGGTGATGAGAAAACAAAGACAATAGTCTAATTAAGACAAATGCAATTTTGTTATAATAAAGGTAGTTCTTTTTCCAGAAGTAAGGGTATTTTTCTAATTTTAGAAAAATAATATAAAATCACATAGAAAGTCCAATAAAACATAAAGGAATAAAGAATAAAATAAAATTCACCAAAATCCCACAATCGAGAGGCAGTCACATTTTGGCGAGCATCCTTCCAGACAGCTCTACACACATACCTCACGTTACATGAAAGGGGCTACAGGACACCTACTGTCCAGCAACCTGTTTTTTTCACTGAACAATATGCTATAGGGATCTTTCCAGATCAGTGGGTATGGATGTGCACATGATATGAAGGTACATTACAAATAGTTTGGAAATGTGATTATTTAAACAGTTCTTTCAAAATAGTAACTTCCTAATTCTTAACTATATTTTAAAATTGCCCCAATTCTTTAAAATGAAAGCCCAGTGCAAGACTGGAGAAATATGCAACTTTATTCCTATTCTAAATCAGTGTATAAGTGACTTATGCTCATCTTGGTGATGAAAATACTATTAATTTCAAAATGTCAAATTTTAAAGATGAGAAAAAATACAGTGTTACAGGATCCTTACCTGTTTCAACACATCTAATATAAGCTCATTAAAGACTTCATTAATTGCCATAGATACTGTCTGCCGATCCATGCCTTTGCTAAACTGTCCATTTCCAATAAGCTCAATAAGTTCCCACACAGAAAGGCCATCTTTACTGTCATCAAAGTTGATTTTATAATGTTCAAATTGTTCTTGCTGCCAACCTCCTCCCATAGCTTCTGTAAGTTTCTTAAGCAGGTATTCAATCTATATAAGGAAAAAAAATTTTTCTTAGTTAAAAAAAAAATAACTTCTTAACATACTTATGTTATTTACCCTGATATGGTCAACTTAGGAAATATTCTTTACAGTTCCAAAAGTGCATATCTTTAAAGAATCTCCTACTGTTGGGGAGAGGAGTATGGATAAAATGCCACTAGTCTATATCAGTCTAGAATAAATACAGGAATCAAAAACGGATAACCCCCTAATGTATAGTATACTTGTATACAAAACTAAAGCAAATTGCACATACATAACCATACACAAACTAATTGTGATCTGATTACTCTCCGTCAGATAAATATTTCAATATATCAGAACATTAATCTTACTGAACATGCAAGCACTAAACAAACATCTCAAAGTAGTGTGTACAAGTTATTCCCCAATTTACAAATTTTCTACATAAGCCAATTATTTGAAATTCATGCTGCTTCCTCCCGTTAGAACACTGATAATGTTACAAACAATGGTTGAATCTCCCACCTGAGCCAGAAAAGCTTAGTAAATCTTCTAGAAAACCCTAGTATCCTGCAGTGCTCTCACAACATGTCCAAAAATGAATCGTCTCTACCCTCCAAATGGTGGGTACCACCATTTACACATTCACCCCTGCCAGCATTCTTGTTCCCCAGCCCCTCACATCAAATCAATAACAAAATCCTGCTGCTTTTACTTCTCTAGATCAGTGTTTTTCAAACTGTCAGTTATGGCCCATCATTAAATCATCTTAGTGGATAGCAAACAGCATTTTTTGAATGGAATGAAAAACATTTGAGTTTATCCGCAACAAAGGCAAGTACTGTTTTGTGGTAAGTTTTGCCTTGTGTGTGCATGTGCCTACGTGTTTTGGGTCATGATATAAAATATTTATCTTCCTATGGGTTGCAGTCAGAAAAGAATGAAGAATACTGTCCCAGACAGTTCTCAAATCCATCCCTCCGACTCCATCTGGCTTCGTTTTTCAGGCTTCCTAATTGGTATCTTTGCCTCCAACGTTGCTTCCCTTTTATCTATATCCTGCCAGAAGGATTTTCGTAAAACAAAAACCTGAGCCTGACATTCCCCTCCTTAAATCTCCTGGGTCCCTACGTCCTCAAAGATAAAGGCCAGGCTCCTCTGCATCCCACGGTGATCACCCCAGCCTCTTTCCATTATGCCCCACCTGGATTTTACACTCCACCAATACCACCAATACCCTAGATGAGGGGTTGCAAACTTTTCCTGTAAAAGGTTTGAATAGTAAATATTTAGGTTTTGTGCTTCTCTATCACAAGTTGGGTTGTTTTTGTTTTTGTTTTTGTTTTCAACCCTTTAGAAATGTAAAAACTGTTCTTAGCACAAAAAAAACTGTTCTCAGCACGGGCTGCACAAAATTGGGCTGTGGCTGGATTTAGCTAGCAAGTTGTACTGTGCCAACACTTACCACATATTATAAGTAGCTTATCCACTTAAGACACTTTATTAATGCTTCCACATCTTTTCCCACTCTGTCATCTCTCTCTAGAATGCACTTTCCCATTTCTCTCCCCAGCTAACTGGTATTTGTTCATGTCATACATCCTCTAGGATATTCCTACTCAAAGTGAAGTATGTGGACCAGCAGCATCAGCATCATCCAGAAACCTGTTAGAAATGAAGACTCTCAGACCCCACCGAAGACCCTCCAAATCAGAATCTGCATTTTAACAAGAACCCCAGGTACCTCCATATGCACACTAAAGTTTGAGAAGCACTGCTGTAGCAAACCTTTTGACCAACCCTAATCCAGGCCGGGTTTCCCTCCTCTATGTCACTGCACTTGGCAGACTGCATTTGAAATTATATTTTTACTCATTTGCTTCTCCACCATTTTCTGAATTCCTGGGAGGGACCATGTCCCACTCATCTTTGAATCCCCAAAGCTCAGCATGATACCTAGAACATAGCAGAGCTCAACCAATGTTTGCTAAGCTGACAAGAACTAAGCTAAGCCTCAATTACCTATGAAATGGGCATAACAATACTCATCACAGAGGCACACCATGGAGTCCACCTGGGGTCCTGAGGCAGGAGCCAAGGGCCATCCCCCCATCTGCAATCAGGCAAGGAGCATGCCCAAAACACCACTTCCACATGGGTGGCCCACCACCATAGACATAGCTGCTGCAAAAGTAGCTAGATGCCACAGCAGTAGCCACAGCCATCATGCAGGTGGCCCACCAGACACTCAACTGCATTGATACCAGGAGAGTCACCAGTGGAGACCAAAAAAAAAGGACGTCTCTCTCTACAAATCTCACTCCAGAGCAATAGAAGAAGCATCACTCTACAATAATAGCTGAGGTCCTGAACACCCCTCTTTCAGCATTGGACAGATCATCTAGGCAACAAATCAACAGACAAATGTCAATCTTTCAGGAGAGAACAAATCCATGGTTATTAGAGGCAGGAGGTGGGGAGGGAGAGAAGGATGGGGAGAGATTGGATAAGGGGCATAAAGAATAAGTACAATTTGTAATAATGAACATAGTAATAAAATTGATTTGATCAACACATGTTGTACACAGATGATAGTAGTCAATGTTGTACCCCCAAAATATGTATAACCAACTATGCTTTAATAAAAAAAATGCTCATCACATAGAACTATTATGGGGATAAAATGAGACAAATACAGAGCAATATGCACAATGCCTGGCACATAGTAAGTACTCCATCTATGTTGCTTCCCTTCTGTTCTAAGTGGAATTATTATTCAACCATTTAAAATTATATCTAAGAAAGCATTTATGAAATAACATAAAGTGAAGAAGAATGCAAAATTAAATTTCCCCAATGACTTCCACTGCATAAAGGTTATGGAAATATTTTGACAAATATTTGTCAGATACAGTAAGTTTAATTTGTTACAAATAGGATTGTGAGTTAATTTTTCTCCTTTCTCTTCTTTGCATTTCCATTAATTCGGTTATAATGTTGATTGTAAAATAACAGTTTAACAGAAAAAGAATGGAAATACATGTGTGCAAAGGAACATATATTCACAAAATACCACAAGTTCAAAAAATATCAAGAATTCTATTGATTTAATCCAATAAGATATCATAAACTCCTCTAAAACAGAGATTATTTTATACACTAAAAATAGCACATGGCAGGTATTCAACAAATGTTTCCTTGGAGAAAAACACACTTAGGTCTTTCCTTTCTCTTATTGGAGATATATCATCTACTGTTAAGCTTATCAGATACTATTAGATACTTTCTTGGCTCAAATAGAACTAACGGGGATAGACAGTGGAAGAGAGAAAAAGGAAATGGTTAAGAAGAACAGAGAAAAGATGAAGAAAGAAGAGAAAGAGACAGAAAAGCAAAGAGGATAAAAAGATTAAAGTCAAGAAGTGATTGAAGAGATACACAAAAGAAAGAGTCAAAAAAGTACATTAAGATAAATAATTGCTCAAGGTAAAATAACTTAGTGGCATTAACACGTACAGAAGTTCAGTCTCCCTAAAGGAGCAAAAAGATGGGCCTGAATACAGTTTGGGGTAAAGGGAATACAGGCACAACTAGAAGCTTTAGTAGTAAGGCCAAAGGAAGCACATGTGTACGGCCACATGTATGTACAGGATGACTACAAGTGGTCATGACAAGCTGCTGCAGACGACTGACCATTTGCACACGTCAGGAAACAGCCTAAGCTCTTCCTCACCTACTACTATGAATGAACCGAAGCCCCTCACACTCAGAGCTTCAGCTTCCTCTTCAAAATCAGATGATCTTTCATAATGTCTGTAATTTAGAAAGTGCCTGTTACTATCAAACTCAGTTCTAGAGGCAGCTTCTGGACTCATCCTGAACCTTCCTAAAGGTGCCCTCCCAAGCCCTTTTGTGATGTTGTCATCAGCACCCAACATCTATCTGTTCAGCATTCCCAGTGACTGTGCCAGACAACTAATCTAGATTCATTTCCTGCTGACTTTCAACACAATCATATACGTATCATAACCGCATAACATAGGACCTTTTGATTCATTGTATTGGGCCAAGGAGAGACAAACTCCCATTCTGCCCTATTCAATCGTACCAAATAATAAATCACGTGCTGCTCTGTTAGTCTTGAGTGGTCTGCAACAATTCTAAGAGCTCATTCAGTTTCAGGAAGCAGCTTACTTCCTCCTTCCAAGCAAGTTTCACCAAAAATAACAAAGAATAAACTTTCAAGCTGCATGTGATTTTTCAAGGCCTTCGGCTCCAAAATTTATTTTGTAAAAGTTCTTTGCCTGTCATCATTAAAAGGGGTATTTATTGGCTTATCAACAATTCAGCTTTTATTTCATTCAGGGCCTCTTAAAACTATTTCAGTTTTAATTTTCAACTACATCAAGACAATTCTTCTAAATAAGTCCACAAGAGAGACATCCTGTTTTGCCCTTGGTTCTGTAGGAAATGAATACTAAATAAAAACTATATTTTACAGACACACATTTCCAGGAATATCATCTGACAAGAATCATGGAACGAACTCAAATGAGCACACACTATTTCTTGACATCTGTGTGGTAGAAAAATCTTAACTTCACCATGTAAGTCACTTAAATATTTAACATTCTTGACACTACTTTTGGGTGACGGAAAACTGAATGAAAAGCAAACATTTCTGCCATTGTTTTATCTTACGTAGTATTAATTGAAGCTGGAGAAAAAAATCTTTCTTAAAAAACACTCTGGACTTAAACCAAATACAAATGATCCTTATAGTAGGTGGATTTAAATTTATAAGGCCTAAAAACTGTTGCTAAGATTACAAATTACCCAAGGTAAATATACTCATGAAAAATTAAGACATGATACTTCAAAATTTATTTTTTAAATGTATGTTTTCACGTTAAATTTTATTAAAATATGTAAGTAAAATGAGTTCAAACAGTTTTTTTAATGTTACTAAATTATTTCGAAAGGAAGCAAAATTTAACAGAGAATATGTTTTCCATAATATAGTGTGACCTTCAGTTTGCAGCACTTGGTCAAAGGCCAAGTGATATGCTAAGAGCTCAATAAAGACAAGTCCATGTGTTAAACCTCAGGAGGCTGACTCAGCAGCTAGACAAAAAGCAACTTCACATAGGTCTGTCCCAATGATCCCTTCTTTCTCCACACAAGCATTCCTGGCCACAGAAGAATAATCTGTAACCAGAAGAAATGCTGAGTGAGTGAAGGCCATCAAAGTACAGAATAAGTCCAAACAACAACATGACAAGGTATGTTGCCTGGCTGTTCTAACAAATCAAAGAGAAGTAGTTCCTTTCTCAAATGAGATTAACTTGTTTTTGAAAGAGGACTAAGACATTCCTGTCATCCTGCAAAGATGAAGGTAAACATGCTGAGGAGTCCTGCCGGGGCTCTGGGCTGCAGAAAGGATAAAGTCATGGCACACGTCAAGGCTTATGGGGATCCGAGGTCTTCGGGCCCCCTGGAACAGAAATCTTTTGAGTTTCTTAGGCAGAGCAGTCAGGAAGCTGATGCTGACTGGCTCCCTTCACAGGCTTTATAGCTCAGTGATGAAATCAAGCCAATGACAAGTCCTCCACATTAAGCAAGTGCTGCCTCAGGGAATAAAGTAAGTCTCCCTACTCACTAATTTCTAATTCTGAAATCAGGACAAGGTCACTTTCAAGCTCATCATGAATATTTTAGTGATGGAAAAAAACCAAAATGTCAAGGGTAAGAGACCCACCCCACCTTCAGTTCCACAGAAAATACAAATAAATTTGGAACACTGAGTACAACTGTAAAATGTCTTAAAAGATGATACTGGAGATTTTATTTGCATAATCCTTCTAAGCAGCAGCTAAGTTTTAAAAATACCATCGGTACATTTTTTTCTACATCTATCAATAGTCCATTCCCTATGTCTCTGTATTAGGCTAGACAATTTCCTTGGACAAAAATGCCATAGCATGTTTTATTTTTTATTTTCCCTTTAACGTAGTATGCAATTACATCATTATTGTTATTAAGCATTAAGAAACTATTCCCACCACTACAGTGAAATTGCCTTCTTGTTTACCAATACCTAATTGTTCAATCCAAGGGCAACTTTTCACTCACCACCAACTAATTTTTCTGTAGTATCTAATGCCAGTAACTACTTTCTGCTTCTTAGAACTTTTTGTTTCTTTGGCACCCAAGACTCGACACTCCCCTGGTTCTCCTCCTACATCACAGCCTGTTCAATTCAGCTTCCTTTTACTAAACCTACTTCTTCTTGCTGCCACAGAAATGGTCCCAAGGGCTGGCCAGTTAGCTCAATTGGTTAGAGCACCATGTTGTAACACCAAGATCAAGGCGTTGAATACCCCCTACCAGCCAGCCACCAAAAAAAGGAAAGAAAGAAATGGTCCCACAGTTTTGTTCCTGGCCCTCACATCTCCTACTAGTCTCTTCCTTCCTCATCTAACCTACTCCCATGGTCTCCCAATCTCTCTCCAGCCCTGGCTTCTCACAAGCTCTAGATGTGCACTTCCAGTTGAATACAGGACAGTTCCACAAGGATGTTCCACCCAAAATGCCAAATGTACCAAACCCATTTTCATGCATCATGTCCCCAATTTGTACATCATCTGTCATTCACAAACACACCGCTTTTAGTGAGCACTTATCATGGGTCCAAGCACTATGCTAAATGCTTCACATACATCAACTTTTTCAGTGCTTACAAGAGTCCAGTGAAGAAAGTAGTTATTCCCATTTTATAGATGAGGAAACCCAAACAAAGAGATTGAGTAATCTGCCACACAGTTGACAAGTAGTAGAGTTGGGTTTCAAACCAGTCAGTCTGATTTCAAAGACCATGCTTTAAACAAATAAACTATATTACCCCCCAGCTGCCCAGGCCAGAAACTTGCCTATACTTCCCTACAGCCAGGCACTGTGCATGGTCCTGTGACATCCAGGTTCCTCTCATCTGGCCTTCTTTTCCATTCTCACTGATACTACTGTACTTTAGTCCTCAGTGCCACTTACCTTCTCTCAACTTCCCATCTCCCATCTCTCCCCATTTCATCCATTCACCAATAACTCTCTTGCTCAAAAACCATCTATGGCTCGCAGTTCCCCACTGCCTACATGACAAAGTCAAAACTCCCCAGCCTTTTCTATCACCAACTCTTCTTCACAGCCATCATGTTCCAGTTAGAAAAAACATCTGTTATTCTTCCTTGACAGCCCAGCATCTAATCCCCTTCTTTTGTACGGGGAATTGCCTACTTCCCAGTGTAGAAGCTGAAATTGCAAATGTCCTTTCCAAGCTCCCTCACCTAGCACACAGCGCCTGACCTAGGCCATGCCAGTTAAATGCATCATCTCCTGACTGTCAATTGGGTAGTGGGCACCATGAAGAACCCTCCCTAGTAGCAAGAACAGGTGCAAGAAGACTTGAGCTCCTGGGCAGCACCCAGTATCCAGGGCCAGCAGTGGTCCACAGTATGCATGCAACACCTACCCTCTAATGGCAGCAGCATTTTCCTTGTGAAGAACCCTCCCTAGTAGCAAGAACAGGTGCAAGAAGACTTGAGCTCCTGGGCAGCACCCATTATCCACGGCCAGCAGTGGTCCACAGTATGCATGCAACACCTACCCTCTAATGGCAGCAGCATTTTCCTTGTGGCTCCTCACTGGGGTGACCGGTACAGTGACAGTATAAACCAGGCTGCATGGCCTCCACACCTAGTTTTCCTGCCACCATGGTGAGTCTGTGAGCTATCCAGCATCCTTTTAAAAAATTCTTTTTTGGCTTAAATCAGCCAGTTTGGCTATTCCCAAATAAGCATCCTGACTGGGAATTCAGTCAAGCTGGATACCTCACTCATTTCAGAACATGCCCTTGCTTTCCTACCTCATGGAACACTGCCCACTGTTTCTTCCATCCAGAATTCTTCTCTGCCTTCTCCATTACTCAAAATCCTTCCCATCCTTGAATGCCCAGTATAAGTTCTACTTTCTCCATAAATATAATAGCTAGCACTTAATGAGCACTTTCTAAGGGCCAGGCACTCTTCTCATTTAATCTTCATAAGAACACTAGGAGATAGATATTAGCATTATCCCTATTTTAAAGCTGAGGAAACTGCAGCAAAAACAAGGTAAGTAAATTGCCCAAGGTCACACAACTAGTGAACAGTGATGGAGCCAGAATCCAAACCCAGGAAATCATGACTCCAGAGCCCTTCCCTCAACAAATTACAGACCACAAGCTAAATCTAGCTCACCAGCCAAATCTGGCTCATCATCTGTTCTTACACACTCATGATCTAAGAATAGTTTATACATTTTTAAATGACTGGGGGGAAAGATCGAAATAATATTTCATGACCCATTAAAATTATATGAAATTCAAATTTCAACATCCATAAATAAAAGTTTTATTGAAACATAGCCACATACTGTCTGTGGCTGCTTTCATGCAAGACAACAGAGCTGAGTCGTTTTGACAGAGACAGTATGGCCCAGACAGCCCACAAAGCCTCAGATATTTACTGTCTAGCCCTGTCTGAAAAAGTTTAAAATCTTCCTTTTAACCACTACATTATATGGTCTCTCTTAAAAAGCCTTCCCTGATCCTTACTTGCCCTAAGCTGGAATAAATTTTCCCTTTCTCTGTTTTGCTTTGCACTACACTTATTTTCCTCCTCAGTACCTGTAAATTCCTTGAGGGCAGGAGTCATCTTTTCCACTTTGTATTCTCCTTGCTGCCTCACTTACTGCTGGCAATCAATAAATGCTTGCTGATTTTAAATAAATATTGCAGTGTGAACTTTTAAACAGATTCTAATTATTTTCCTAACATGAACATTAATCACAGAAATCACAGACTAGACAATACTGGCAGGATGGGTAAAAACAGACACTCTGAACCACTACTGCTAGATCTGTACATTGGTGCAGCCTTTCTGAAGGACAATTTTGCCTTGTTCATCTAATACCTTGAAAGTGTGCATTTCTTATGACACAGAATTCCACTGCTGGAAATTTATCCTAAGGAAATAAGCAGTCTGGTGTGTAAAAATGTGTGCAATAACAGTAATCATAGGAGTTAATATACTTACTGAGTACATATTATGTGCCGGGCACTGAACTAAGTCCTTTAAACACAGAACCTCACAAACCTTAGAGTAAACATTATTGTTAGCCTTATTTCATAAATGAGGAAATTAAGACTCAGGAGGTTAAATAATTTATCCAAGGTTAAGGAATTACAGATGACATTTTAAAGTGGGGGGACTACAGCTGACTTTAATTTTCATATTACTAGTCTTTTCTAAATTTTCTACTGTAATAAGCACATATTACATGCATGACTTTTTAGGGCAGTAAGGTAGCACAGAAATCTTACTCCTTTTTTTTTTTCTTTTGGAAGTTCAGGGAAAATAACCCAGAACCAAACAAAATTACATGCATGACTTTTTAGGGCAGTAAGGTAGCACAGAAATCTTACTCCTTTTTTTTTTTTCTTTTGGAAGTTCAGGGAAAATAACCCAGAACCAAACAAGCAGATGTTCTGTTTTACTTTGAAAAGTACATAAAGTCATCATCCTGGCCTTTGAAAACAAGA
>NW_007727408.1:124922-145941 GCF_000696425.1 Galeopterus variegatus
TACTCCTTTTTTTTTTCTTTTGGAAGTTCAGGGAAAATAACCCAGAACCAAACAAGCAGATGTTCTGTTTTACTTTGAAAAGTACATAAAGTCATCATCCTGGCCTTTGAAAACAAGAATAGTATTTACTCACATAAAATGGCTTTGAGAACAACATTCTGGATCCTATGTGTTTCCCATATAACATCACTTAGCGAGTATGATTTTGCCAATATTCAAGTAGACAGAAAATTATGTTGTGACTTGTACTGAATAGAGACTGTTTGGACAGGAGGAGAGATTCATTTATAACCATAGCAACTTAGAGAAGAAGAGTCTCGCCCTATCTGCAAACCTCTAGAGGTATTACCTGCCCCCAAAATCACTAAGTTTGGGCTGCTTCTGGATTCAAGTTGTTTTGCCTCTAATCCAAAAACACTAGTCAAGGATCTCCTTCCATATCTATACTGAATTAACCCAAATCCTTCCAAGCCAGGTCTATTAAATGCTAAGATGGCCATGTAAAAACTCCCAAAGTCACACCTTACCTCTTCTGGTACAATAATTAATGGATACTTGTCCTCAGATAAAAAGTTGAAAATAACCCATACTTTAAATGCATCTTCTTCCATAATGAGCAGGGGACTCTTTGTCAGGTTTTTTTTGACACACAGCGTCCAACACATCCTATTGAATTCAATCTTGTCAAAGTTGTCTTGGACCTAAAAAGGAACGAGGAAAAGCCCCAATGAACCAGTCCAAAATATGCAGTATATAAGCCAAGAAAAATAGAAAGACAAAGTCCCCTCAGGCTTCCATATTAATCAATCCAGTTAACCAATAGCCATGTCCTTCATATTTGCTCTGGGTACTACACTTTCAATGGCTCAATGAAGAATGTTATATTTAGCCGGACACTGAAGCAACACCTACTCATATCACTCACTTATTACATAAAATACTGATCATTCAAACAGTTACTTTTTCATATATACACATTATTTTCCTAAATAGATTACCAATACTAGTATACAGATGGAGCTAAGAATGACAATTACTCAGTGCAAGCCACATGCAGATACCTCATTTTTACCTACACAGTGCAAAGAAGATACCTTCTTTTGGAAAAAACTGTTTAACTGAAATTCTAAAAAGACAGCCCTGCCATTCATTCATTCACTCATTCGTTCATTAATTTACGCATTCAACATTCCCTCAGCATCTACTATAAGCCAAATATTGTGCTATAAATTAAGGACATAAAGATGAACAACTCTGTGCTCTTAGAATGTTCACAGTCTATTAGGGAAAACAGATGTGCAAGTAGACAAATTTTAACATAACTGTAAAATTCAATAGCTTTTTACCCATTCAACAAATAAAATTTAGATAGTGATTATTATTTCTAGGGACAGTGCAATGATACTCAACATAATACTAGCCCATGTCTCCAAGGAATATAAAGACTATTTCAATATAGCGTGCCAAGTACTATAATAGAGATAAACAGAGGACAACTGTGGGAACGCTGAGGAGCTAACAAAATCTTGAGATTTGGGGGAAGATTTGCAGAAAGAGTGACATGACAAGAGCTCAGTCCTAAAGGACCATCAAGACTCAACCAGATCAAGAATGGGATAAAAGGTGTTCCAGGTAGAAGAGAATATAAGAAAGCCCAGAGGTGGAATGGAGACTACCATGATCAGTTGGCAAGAGCTGTAGGAAGTTTAATGTGAAAAGGGCACTTGGTGCTGGAGGGTGGTATGAGTCAAGGCTCTGCATAAGTGCAAGTAACAGAAACCACCTTGGGTTCCTTTAAACAGAAAAGGAATTTACAAAATGGGTAACTTCACAGATCCAGTGTAAGGGTTGGAAAATCTAGGCTTTGAAACTAGCCAGTATCAAAGCAGGATAGGAAGCGAGAACTGCAGCTGAAACCACTCACAGGAACAGGCTGGTGGAGACACCACTGCCAGTGTAACATGAAGCCACCACCACTGTTACCACTGCTACCACTGCCCCTGTCCTTGATCCTCTGTGTCACTCAGTCCTACTGGCTGAGACTGGGTCATATTCCTGTTCTCTAGCTGGCAAGGAGCAGGGAAAGTGAGTATCTGAACTTTTCATTTCTGAGGTGAGACAGGTCCTGTTCCCCACCAAGACCCTGTGGAATTTCCCAAACATAAGAAAAAAGGTTCAGATGCTAGACAGAAAAAAAAAAAAAAATGGCAAGTGTCCATTGCATGGAAAACAGTGAAAGATGAGGCTAGAGAAGTAGGTGAAGACCAGATAATGAACAGCCTTATCACTCATGTTAAGGAATTGGGACTTTATGTGTACTGAAACAGTTCAAGGAAGCAACACAATCTTCATTTTAAAAGCCATATTCTGGGACAATATGGAAGATGTACTGGAGGAGGAGGAGTGGACATCAGGACAATATGAGCAAAGCATTTCTTTTTGTAGAGATATGAACCAAGTGTTATGTGCACTATAAGGAAGAAGTCACTAGCTTACTGCAGGGACAAGTTTCACCTGATCTCTAACTGGAATTTGTGGTTAGAAAACCAGTCCCCCAGAAGTAGGAAGATATCCTTTGTGCTCTGCCTTCAGCACCCTGTCTCATTCTAGCACCACTTCCCAAGCCCCCATCAAACAGAACTGATTCCATGCAGGGAAAGCAGCTTTCTTCTTTTTTTTTTTCCCTTAATATCATTTGTTGAAGGCTTACTATATGCTAGGCATCTTATACACCCTAGCACCACTTCCCAAGCCCCCATCAAACAGAACTGATTCCATGCAGGGAAAGCAGCTTTCTTCTTTTTTTTTTTTTTCCCTTAATATCATTTGTTGAAGGCTTACTATATGCTAGGCATCTTATACACAGGTTCTCACTTAAATTTTGTATTAGTCCTGTCAACTTAATTACCATCTCTATTTTACAGATCAGGAAAAAGCATTCAGAAAAATTGAGTACTTTTACCAAGTTCACATGGCTAGTAAATATCAAAACCACAGTTTTAACTAAAGCTCAAATGTCAGCTCTTTCCACTATGCCAAAATGCTTGTAGAAGTCAGTAGATGGAGGCTGTCTATGTGATGGAGGACATCTATGCAGAACTAGTTCAAAAGCCACCATCACCAACAATTCTATCTGCTCACACTCCTAAAAAAACACTCAGTGGAAGATATGCCACACAGGGGAAATGACATGGGCATGAAAGCCTTCAGGCTCACTCTGAGGAACAAGAAGTGATTCTATGTGGATTGTGTGGTGAACCATAGGGTTCCTGAGGAGGAGTAGCTAGACACATGGCTAGAAAAGCAAACAAAGACCAAATCACAAAGACCTTTATAATTTCAAGAAACAGCCTGTAGGAAAACACCACTTGAAGGATTTTAGAACAGAAAATAAACAAGTCACACACAGTTCAGATTAGTATTTTGTAGAAAAGATGGAATTTGAGGTCGACCTTAAAGGCTATTGAAGAATGCAAGGAAAGGTATTCCAAAGGACAGGAAAGGAAATGGCATGAGCAAGGGCTTGGCAGCAGCAGCACACCAACCATGTTTGGGGAATGGTGAGTAGCCGAGTTAGGCTGACATGGATACAGGAACAATGGTAGATCAAACACAAGAGGCAATCTGAAGTCAGATATATGCTACATTTGGGAATTAACTTTACTCTAAGTACAAGAGAAAACCAAAAAAGGTTTTTGGTTTAAGAGTAAAAATTAGCTCTACGTTTTAGTAAAATTATACTAACAGAATTATATAAGGTAGATTTCAGTAGGTACAAGGGTGCAGGGAGAAAAAAAGAAGATCAGAAGATGACTGCAATACTACCAGGCAAAAGACATTAAGGGTCCCAACTAGAGTATAATCTTAGGAATAAAGGACAGAGGGATGGATACAAAGCATGAGATTTTGGGGAGCAGGTGCCTAGATCATGGTAGTCACAAGACAAGGGAGAAAGAAAGATAACATATTTAGTTATAGGCATCTTCAACATGACGTTCTGGTAGGACATTTAGATGTAGCTATCCAAAGTGAATTTGTAATATAAGAGAGAGACAGATTTGTGAATCAACTGCATACTGATGATGACTGAAGCCGTGATGGTTAGTCAATGAGATAGCTGTGGGAGAACGTACAGCAAGAAAAGAGATGGGATCAAAAACAGAACCTCAGGGATATCCACATTTATAAAACAAGAGGAGAAAGAGGAGTTATGGCAAAAGAGCAGTCAAAGTAGCAAAAAAACACAAAGAAATGAAAACTGAGCAATGAAACAGTTAAGAAGAATGTAGCCAAATGCTACAGAGAAATCAAGGAAAAGGTGTTTAAGAAAAGACCACTGGTTTTGCAATATCTTGAAGTTACCTTCAAGACAGCCAAGAAGTTTGGATGAACATCAGATTGCAGTGGGGTCTGCAAATTGAAACCAAGCAAATTCTCCATGAATTATTTGCCCAGGAAATAAGTAGTAGCATTTTGATCCAGGTTCCCTGTATTTTACTTAATTTTAGTAAGTTGTCTGTTTGCCTCATTCCTTCCCTAAAATCTAATCCACTATTTCTCTTTAGTTTAATTATGTTCAAAGTTACAAACATATTAAATGATGACATTTACACCTTTAAAAAAAGTATAATATCAGGTCATATATGAAAAGGCCACAGCTAACATCATACTCAATGGTGAAAAACTGAAAGATTTCCCTCTAAGATCAGAAACAAAGCAAAGATACCCACCCTCACCACTTCTAATCAATGTAGAACTGGAAGTCTGAGCCAGAGCAATTAGGTAAGAAAAGGAAATAAAAATATCCCAAATGGAAAAGAAAGAAGTAAAATTATCTGTGTTCCAGATGGCATGATCTTATTATATGTAGAAAACCCTAAAGATTCCACAAAAAAACACTGTTAGAACAAATAAATGAATTCAGCAAAGTTGCAGGATACAAAATTAACTCTCAAAAGTCAGTTGCATTTCTATACACTAACAATGAACAAACTGAAAAAGAAATTAAGAAAACAATACAATTAAAATAGCATCAAAAATAATAAAATACTTAGGAGTCAACCTAACCCAGAAAGTGAAAGACTTGTACAATGAAAACTACAAAACATTTCTGAAAAAAATTAAAGACAAAAATATACGAAAAGTAATCCCCTGTTCATGATTGGAAGACTTAATATTTATTGTTAAGATGTTCACACTACCCAAAGCAATCTACAGATTCAATGCAATCCCTATCAAAATCTCAATGATTTTTTTTGTGGAAATAGAAAAACCTATCCTAAAATTCATATGGAATCTCAAAGGAGCCCAAATAGCCAAACCAATCTTGAAAACGAAGAACAAAGCTGGAGGCCTCACACTTCCTTACTATAAAACATATTACAAAGCTACAGTAATAAAAACAGTACTGGCATAAAGACAGACATACAGACCAATGGAACAAAATAAAGAACCCAGAAATAAATCCCACATATATGGTCAAACAGTCATTGACAAGAGTGCCAAGAATATACAATGGGTAAAGGATAGTCTTTTCAACAAATGATGTTAGAAAAACTGGATACCCAGTTTAGGAATAGAATGAAGATAGACCCTTACCTAATACCATATACAAAAATTAACTCAAAATGGATTAAACATGCAGATGCAAGGCCTTGAACTATAAAGCTCCTAGAAGAAAACATAGAGGAAAAGTGTCATGTCATTGGAACGGCAGTGATTTCTTGGATATGACAGCAAAAGCACAGGCAACAAAAGCAAAAACAGATAAACAGAACTACATCAAACTTAAAAACTTCTGTGCATCAAAGTAAATTATCAACAGTGAGAAGACAAACTACAGAATGGAAGAAAATATCTGCAAACCATATATTGGACAAGGGGTTAATATCCATAATACACAAAGAATTCCTATAACTCCATAACAAAAAAAAAAAAAAACAAATAACCCAATGTAAAAATGGGTAAATGACTTGAATGGAGATGTCTCTGAAGAAGATAAACAAATGGCCAGCGAGTATATGCAAAGATGCTTAATGTCACTTATCCTGAGTGAAATGCAAATCAAAGCACAATGAGATATCACATCACCTCACATCTGTTATTGTGACCAGTTTTAAAAAAAGGAAAATAAAAAGGGTTGGTGAGGATATGGAGAAACTGGAACTCTTGTACACTGTTGGTGGGATTGTAAAATGGTGCAGCTGCTATGGAAAACAGTGTTGAAATTCCTTGAAATATTAAAAATTGAACTACCATATGATCCAGCAATCCCACTTCTGGATATACATCCAAAAGAACTGAAAACAGGACCTTGAAGAGACACTTGCACATCCATGGTCACTTCAGGATTATATATAGCCAAGAGGTGAAAGCAACCTAATTTAGTGTCCATCAAAGGATGAATAGATGAAGAATACAAGTATGTGATAGATGAGCATATGTACAATGAAAAAGAAGAAAATCCTGTCATATGCTACAATATTCATGAACCTTGAGGACATTATGATAAGTGAAATAAGCCAAAAGAGGTAAATACTGCATGATTCCACTTATAATACGAGGTATCTAAAATAATCAAACTCATTAAAACAGTAGAATAGCAGCTACCAAGGGCTAGGGGGAGGGGGAAAAGGAGTATTGTTTGATGGGTATAGAGTTTCAGTCATGCAAGATAAAAAAATTCTAGAGATCTGTTGTACAAAAGTTCTAAAGATCTGCTGTACAACGACATGCATATAATAAAAAATACTGTATTATACACTTAAAAATTGTCAAGAAGGTAAATTTATGTTATGCATTTTTTAGCACAATTTTTTTAAAAGTACAAAATCCATTAGTTTTCAACATCAAACAGTACATAAAGCATTATTATTCAATTATTATTATTCACATACCATATACTAAAACTAATGGTTTTCAAAGTCTAAGAACAAGAATAAAGAAATACATGTGGAAGAATCTTGCTAAATAAAAACATGCTACAAAGTACTTGATTATTATTAAATTATATGATGTTCTGACCATATACAGAACTATAACAGGAAAAAAACAACATAATTTCTTCATGTGCTGATATTTGACAATCACCAAGATATAACATGAAGCAAAGTGCATAATATGGAAGAATCTTACAATGTCCAGTGAAAAAGGAAAGTCACAAAAGACTACACAGAGCACAATCCCACTTTTATAAGTCCCCAGAACAAAAATTAACCATATATTAATATATACATATATGGTAACACTTTTTTCTAATGTGAGAGAAAAACACACACTGAATTCAGAATGGTGGTTTCCTCTTGGAGGGAGACAGGGAAATGAGAAAAGGGAAGAGCACTGAGATGGAGTCAACAACAATATTAGTGATGTTCTTCCTGAGATGATCAGTACATTCACAGATGTTCATTTTATTATTATGCTTTATAATTTTTATGTAACCTACATATATTCTTTTGTACATATCACATTCCAAAAAGAAAGAAAAGATAAAGTAGGGAAAAAAACAAGGTGCTGATCAGAGTATATACAGAACACAATATTTGTGTAGGAAGGGGGAAAGAATAGACCATCTTGTATAAAGTGCAGCAATGTCTGCATCTATATCTGTCACAGAGGTGAAATGCAGCTCAAGACATGTATTCTAGAACCTGTTTTTTACTACAGAACTAAGCATATGCAAACTTATTACCTGTGTACTACAGGTTAGTCACTATGCTGGGAGGAGGGTGTCCCACATCAAATAAGGCTCAGTACCTACTTTAAAGAGTTTCTAGTTTCTAAAATCTAGTATAAAAGGTTTCTGGTCAAGATGGCAGAATAGACAGTCCCCAGCATCACTCTCGCCCACAAATCAACCAATTTACAATTATAAAAAAGCAACAACAGCCAAGCTGGGGTTGCTATTGCTCAGCGGAAGAGGATCAGAGACCAATGAATTGCATAAAGGCAGGAGAAGCCACGATTAGAGAAAGAAAAAACCGCTCCTACCATTTTGTGCCACAGCTGCTTTAAGGCTGGAGCTGGTGAGCACTGGGGACAGGAGCCAGCAAAAGCTACAGCTGTGCCCTTCAGATGGAGACGCTTGGAGGCAAAAGGGGAGAAGAGGGTCTTGGTGGACCCCAAGCCAGCAAGACCACTAATTGGGTTCCCGTAGACCCACACAGGAGGCACCACAATAACTGAAAAAAAGGAGCCACTCGAAGGCCGATGAGTCATCACAAGGAACTGGAGCACAGGCCATCCCATGGGAAAGGTTTACAGCACAGGCGGTAGGGGAGACAGGCCCACCAGGGGAACACTGGGGCACAGCAAGGACAGTTGATCTGCCCCCCAAATCAGCGTAGGACCACTCAGAGGAGACTGGTCAGGAATACAGAATTGCATGGGGTGCAGTTTGATGAAAAGACTCAGGCCCAGATCAGAGTTTCTACACAACCCAGGTGTACCAGGTCTCTGGAGAATGGGAAGTACCTATAAAATCAACAATTAAAACCTGAGCTGCACAAAAAGCCTTCCCTAGGGAAGCAGCAGCAAACCAGCAATTTAGCCCAACCACACAGTTCAAGTGTTAGTCCTCACAGGAAGTTCCCCCATTTTAGAAGTAAGCAAAGGACAAAAATTAGTTCCAGCCCAGGCACACTGCCAGAGCCTCAGGGCCCACCCAGGGACCTGAGGCATGGAGCTGAGGACCGGACCCCCCTTTGACAACCAGATACACTGCCAGTGCCTCGGGGCTGCACAAGGTCCTGGAGCCAGGGACCAGAACCCCCCACACAACCAGGCACACCACCAGCACCTCAGGGCCCACCCGGGGACCTGAGGCTTGGATCCGAGGACCAAACCCCCCCTCCCACAACCAGGCACACTGCCAGTGCCAAGGAGCATGCCAAAAACATCACCTCCATGTGGGTGGCCCACCACAGCCACCACAGTAACCACAGCTGCTGCGAAAGCTGCTAGATGCCACAACCACATGCAGATGGTGTGCCAGCCACTGGAGTGCATTGACACAACGAGAGTCACCAGCAGAGACCAAAGAAAGAAGAGAATGTCTCTCTCCACAAAGCCCATTCCAGAGTGACAGAAGAAGCATCTGTTCTACAATAATATTGGGGGACCTGAACACATCTCTCAGCATTGGACAGATCATCTAGGCAACAAATCAACAGAGTAACCATTACTCTTTCAGAGGGAGAAAAGAAATCTATGTTTAGAGCGGGGAGGGGGAGAGGGAGGAAGGAGAGAGATTAGACAAGGGGCATAAAAGAAGTATGATTTGTAACAATATATATGCTAGTAATATTGATTTGATCAACATATCTCAATGTTGAACCCCCAAAATATGTATAATTAATTATGATTCAATAAAAATTTAAAAATAAATTAATAAAATAAAATCTAGTATAATGAGGAAGACAAACTAACAGTATAGGCAAATGCTATAATAAAGGGGAATACAGGATGTCCTGAAATTTGATTCAGATGGTGAGGATAAAGGATAGGTACAAATCAAGCTTAATTCTGAAGGGCAAATAAGGGGTGTACAGGTGAAGGCAGAGTAGAGTCAGGCTCTACAATTTTTCTGTCAGTGCTAGAAAGTGAACAGAAATGTCAAAGGGCTGGTTGATAAGGGGTTGTTTCAGAAAGATGTAAAACAAAGTGCAAGGGATTGTTTCTTACATCAATCCATCATTTACTCTTTACCAATTTTTGAAAGGCTTAAAAATAATAGCTTTTCAATCCACTAGGATGGTTATAGTAAAAAAAATAAATAAAAATGAAGAAGACGAAGGTAAGTGTCCATTAACCAATGAATCGGTAAACAAAATGTGGCACATCTATACACTGGAATATTATCCAGCCATAAAAATGAATGAAGTAATGAAGTATTGTCACATGCTACAACACAGATGAACTTTGCAAAATTTGAAAATGTTAAATTTAAAGGTGCCAGACACAAAAGGCCACATATTGTATAATTCCATTAATATGGAACGTTCAGAATAAGCAAACCCATAGAAACAGAAAACAGGTTAGGGGTTGCGAGGGGATTGGGGAAAGGGAGAATTGAGACAGACTGCTAATAGGTATTGGACTTCTTTGGGGGATGATGGAATTAGATAGGGATGATAGCTGCACAACGCAGTGAATATACTAACCACCAATGAATTGTACACTTTAAAATGGTAGATGTTATGTGAATTATATCTCAATGGAAAAAATAACAGTTTCATAAAACTGTTTAAACCAGAGCAAAAATACAAGAGCCAAGAAAACAGAGAAGGGTAAAGGGGTGAGCTCTTATATGCCACACATACATTTCTAACCTCAAACTCTTCCCTGAGCTATATTCACTAAGGCTCACACAAAATCATGAACTCTGTGAAATCAAAGGCTATATTTTATTCATCTTTGCATCCCCTCTGCCTAGTATGCAGTGTGCATTTGCTCATTCATTCATTCAAATAATTGTGAGGGTTTACCAGGTGCCAGTCATTGTGATAAGAGTCAGACAACAGCAAGCCAGTCCTTGCCATCACAGAACTTATACTCTAGAGGGAGAATTAGATTCTAAACAACACAGCAACAACCCAACCACTGATATGATGACATCTGGTAAGTGCTATGACAGAAAAGCACAGGATACTATGAGAACACATTATAAGAGAGCTGGTTAGCTCTAGGAAGAGGGGTGTTATCTGGAGACACCTCCCTGAGGAAGTGACAATCAAGTCGAGATCTAAAGGATGAACAAGAATTGGCTATGTTTTATGGGTGAAGAAGACATTATAGCAGAGGAAGCAGCATGTCTGAAGACTCTGAGACAGGAAGGGTCTTGGTAATGTGAGGAATTGAGAGAAAGTCAACATGGTTGCACTAAAGTAAACAACCCAAATGTTCATCAATTGATGAATGTGTAAACAAAATGTAGTATATATCCATAATGAAATATTATTCAGCCATGAAAAGGAAGGATATATTGTTACATCCAACAACATGGATGAACCCTGAAAACATTAATGCTAAGTAAAAGAAGCTAGACACAAAACACTGCATATTGTATGATTCCATCAATGTTAAATGTCCAGAACAGGCAAATCCATACAGACAGAAAGTAGATTAGTGCTCACCTAGAGCTGTGGGGAAGGGAGGTGTGACTGCTAATGGGCATGGGATTTTGGGGGAAGGACTGATGAAGATATTCTAAAATTGATTGTGGTGATGGTTACACAAAATAGTGAATATACTAAAAACCACAAAATGATACATGTTAAACAGGAAAACTGCATGGTATGTGAATTATATCTCAATACAGGTGTTATTTTAAAAAACAATATTTTTTTAAACTACATGACTGTTACATTTATACTGTTGGTCAAAGTATTCAGCAACATAAAGTCATCCTTATTCTCAGCATGAAACCCCCTATTCACTCAGAAGTTCATAGTCTTCTATAGCTTCACAAATATGATGAAAATGTAGAGTCCAACTTGGTCACTGTGCTAAATTAAAACTACATTACTTTCAAATATCAATGAAAGAAAAGATAACATAGGTAAAGGACAATAAGAAAGAACCATGCAAAGCATGGGTTTGGGGCGGTTCCAGTCAAGATGACAGAATAGACCATCACTCTCTGCCACAAATCAACCAATTTACAACTATTAAAAAGCAACAACAGCCAAGCTGGGGCCACTAGAGCTCAGGGGAAGAGGAGAAGAGACCTACGGAGTTCATGAAGGTGGGAGAAGCCACAATGAGAGAAAAAAAGGATCACTCCCACCATTTCAAGCCCCGGCCACTTCAAGGCTGGTGCTGGTGAGCACACAGAGCAAGAGCTGGCAAAAGCTGCTGCTGTGCCCTTTGGATGAAGTTGCTTGGAGGCCACAGGGGAGAAGAAGGCCTTGGTGGCCCTCAGGTCAGTGAGACCACTCACAGGGTTCCCGTGGACCCACACAGGAGTGAGGAGCCAGAACAACTAAAAAAAGGAGCCACTCAGAGTCCAGAGAGTCATTGCAAGGGACGGGCACACAGCCCATCCCATGGGAAATGTTTGTAGTGCAGGCACTGGGGGAGATGGGCCCACCAGGGGAACACTGGGGCACAGCATGGACAGCTGATCTGTGCCCCAATCAGCACAGGACCATTCTGTGTAGACTGGTCAGTAATACAGATTTGCAGGGGGTGCGGTTTGCTGAAAAGTCTGAGGTCCACTCCAGAGTTTCCACACAACCCAGGTGTACTGGACCTCACAAGACCCAGAAGTACATACAAGGTCAACCATTAAAACCTGAGCTGCACAAAAAGCCTTCCCCAAAGAATCAGCAGCAAAGCAGCAGTTTAGCTCAGGGCTTAAGTGCTGGTCCCCACAGGAAGTTCCCCCATTTTAGAAGTATGCAAAGGACAAAAATTAGTTCCAGTGCAGAGTTTAAGTGGTAGGAACAGCGAATAATCCAAAGAAGAATAATCTGAAAGAAAAAACAAAATACCCACAGACCAGAGACAAAGTTTGATATTAACTAGTAAAGGTCTCACTTCACCACAGAACAACTATAAAACCTAGAAGGACTGCAAGCCCTGTGCGCTACCAAGCCAGGGAAGGGGGAGGGCTGGGGGCCTCAGCCATGCCCCCTGACAACCACAACCAGCCCAGCCACCAAGCCACCACAGGAAGTGCCCCGGGCTCCCGAGCCAGAGCGGTGGGGGAGCCAAAGGCCTCGGCCATGTCCTCCCGATACCCACAACTAAGCCAGTGATGACCACCAAGCCACCACTGGAATCCCCCTGGTCTCCCATGCTGGAGGTGCCACAGCCGCAACTCCCTACTCCTTCTCCCAGCCTATTTCCTTCCCCCTTCTCTTCTCACCCCCCAACTGCTCTGCAACAAGATCTTAGAATGTAAAAAATAATAATATTGATAAATAAATAAACTTAAGTAAATAAATAGAAGCATGGGTTTGGGTGTTTAAGAGTGGTACCACTTCCTATTAAACGATGGTCGTTAGGCGCACATTTGAAGTATTTTGAGTGCTGAAGGCATAGTCATTTAACTAACAGAAGAAACGTGAAACCACATTTTATGCAAGAACTGTAACTAACACATGATCAGCAAGTATCTGGTAAGAAAGTACACGGTAGGGGGAAAAAGCATAAATGTCAGACTAGAAAAGCAAATGCAAAGGCTCCCAGCTTCTAGATGAGAGGCAATATATCTAACTGAAATGTTTCTTTGTGTGTTTTTCTTTTGTGTGCATGTATGTTTCAAAAACATTTAAAAAAAAAAAAAGGAATCTGTTGGAAAGCAGCAGATACCCCAATTAGAACTTGGCACATTGCCAATGGATTATTGGTTTTAATCATATAGCCCAGACCAAGCCTTTTTTTTTTTTTTTTTTTTTAAATGGCTGTGGCTGGCTAGTACAGGGACAGAACCCTGGACCTTGGTGTTATCAGCACCATACTCTAACCAACTGAGCTAACTGATCAGCCCCAGACTAAGCCTTAATATGTATAATCAAGGAAAGGAACTGACAGTCATTCAGACCAGCAAGTCTAATCAGCCATTAAATCTCATGAAACAATTAGATTGCCTCATAAATATGCTGAAGCAGAACTAGTTTGTGATGTAGTTTATTGGGACTAAACAGTAAAAAGGTAACAAAATACCACTTTCTTCAATTATTCCCTGTCAGATAATCCAGGTATAGTGTGTGTCTCTGCCAAAAAAAAAAGAGAGAAAAAAAGCCACAGAAGTTTCTTCCTACATGTTTATAGAATTCCATTCTTTTACTGAAGAAGGAATTTAACAAACAAACAAAAAAGTTAACACTCAGGGGACGCAAAATATTTGGTAAAACATCAACAGACATGTTAATCATTTGAAGTCTTAAGGAAAGCTGAAAATAAATTCTATCAATGTGATGAACAAAAGGAATGATTATAAAGAAGTAAATATAGAAATCAAGTGTAAAAATTACTCTTTGGAAAGTGAGCAACAGACATGTTAATCATTTGAAGTCTTAAGGAAAGCTGAAAATAAATTCTATCAATGTGATGAACAACAGGAATGATTATAAAGAAGTAAATATAGAAATCAAGTGTAAAAATTACTCTTTGGAAAGTGAGTTTCGATATAATTTATATCTTTGTCCCAACCCCTTCAGAATAATTCTCCCAATCAAAGGCAGAAAACACCTAAAACAACCTGGGAAAAAAATGACCAAGAAAGAACAGTAAGGAACACCAGACACTAATTAAAAGAGAATCATCTTAAAACATTAGCGAAAGAACCTTAGAGAAATGGATGGAAACTGAGATGGTTTAAGATTATCAGAACAGCTGTTACAAAACTCTATCCTTGCTTTCCACCAATAATACGAGTATTTCCCCTATGTATTCAAAGAACTGGAAAAAAACATAATAATTCTGAAAGGCATAATTAACCCCTCAATAGTACAGTTAAAGGAACACTGATGGAGAAGTTAAACGGCTTAGGTTAAAATCTATCTACCCCTTATTAGCTAGGTGACCTTAGGCTCTGTTTCCTCCTGAGTTAAATAGGGATAATTATGGTTCTGCCTCGCAGGATTAACATGACCATCAAATGAGAAGTATGTATATATGAAACCATACCCTGCAAATGTTTAATCATTATTTCATATTTTCTTTGCACAACCGATGACAACTTCTAAGTTTTATGTTAACATTCGTCAGTCACTATTGACATTTTTTCAACCAAGTTTCAAAACAAGACACTAATCTTTGCTCAATTTAAACCCACACCATGGAAACCTTGGCTGCTTTACTTGGATTGCAGGGCTGGCAAAATTCCACTCCAGGTGGCTAAGCAATAATAAACAAGGGCTCACTGTTCCATCACATCCTCACTCACTCCGTGAATAAGTTTTTCTCCAAATTTAGTGGCTCATTTTGGACTTTGAAAATACTACTATATTTTCTCCCCCAGTTACAAAACTTTAAAATATCTAAATACTAAAACAAAGAACATTTTAAAACTTAAAATTCAAGAGGTTTAAAGAATGTTACACTAAGGAGAACAAAATGCAGTAGTAGGGTACAACACTTCAAGATATTAAACTGTGTTTCTCTATCCACCGGCCCAGCCCACACAAGTTCCAGCACTGAAAACAAACACATTTCCAGGTTTCTGAGAATTTCCCAGTATGTTCTATAATATTTTCATAACAGATATAATTTTGCTTATTGTCTATAATTTTTAAGATTAAACACACGCACACAGCAGGTCAACAAATATTTGCTGAATGTAAGACATATTTACCTACAATACAACTATATAACCCAAATGAGCTACCTGATCAATGAACACAACAGTGGCAAAAAAAATAGCTCCAGAAACTAACACAACATCATACTGTGAAGTTTTGAGCACTTACACATCAGTTTCTGTACAATGTGATTAAATCTTTATTGAGATATAATTCACATTCTATAAAATTCACCACAAGGCTTTATGACCATCACCACTATTTAATTCTAGAACATTTTCATCATCCCAGAAAGAAACCCCAAGCCCTTTAGTAGTCATTCCCCATTCCTACCTTCCCCGAGTCCCTGGCAACCTCTAATCTACTTTCTGTCTCTATATATTTGCCTATTTTGGACATCTCAAATAAATGGAATTATACAATATGTGGCTTTTGAAGTTCAAGTAAATCTTACATTTCCCTTATTACATGGTTTCTTTCTTTTTTTTTTTTCTTAAAGCATAATCATACAACATGATGACTATAGTTAACAACAATGTATTATATACTTGAAAATTTTTAAAGAGAAATTTTAAGTACTCTCACCACAAATAAATAAAAAGTGTGTGAGGTAAAGCACGTTACTTAGTTGATTTAGCCATTCCACAGTGTATACATATTCCAAAACGTCATGCTACACACCATAAATATTTACAATTTTTATTTGCCAATTAAAAAAGAAATAATATGAAGAAGAGAAAAAAGCATGATCGAGGCAATGCTATTATCTCTGCAGGGGAAGTAGTTAAACACTTATGACATATAAAACATATATATACACATGCACACACAAAGAAAGATCAGGAAATTGTACTGTTAGGCTGATATGGAATAACAGATACATATACAAAGGGTACCACACAAATGAACACACTGTAATTTTGGCCATCTTTCCTGCAAAATTTCTGAAAAATATAACGTATTTTTTCATGATTTTTAAAAAGAATCCCAACATTCTGTCATTCTTCAAACTACTAATTTAAAATATTATTATAAACATTAATTACTGTACTTTGCTATTGTAAAAAGATGTTAAACTATCGAAAAAGTATACATATAACTAGCAATAAAAATCTAAAAAAGCCACAGAAAAATATGTAAACAATTGTGGTATGTAGGTGATGGGAAAATAGAGTTTTTTTAATGTACTTTATTTTTAATTTAAAAGTATCACTGTCACTTTTTGAAATGGATTTTTGAAATATACCAAAAAATTTCATGCTTGGTGTTATAAACAGGCAAAAAGCAGGAATTCCCAAACTTTTGTTACAAATAAATGATTACTTTCATATCTAAACTAAATGTACATGCTGTGGAAAGATAACACTGATATATTGTTCAGTTAAAATAAGTAAGTTGCAGAACTGTATGTATAGTATGATCCATTTGTATAGAAACAAAACACTATGTATTATATAAGGGTGTGGGGGGTGTTTGCATGTGTTTTCATGTAATTCAAAAAAAGTCTACAAAGATATTCACCAAACTCTCAGCAGCAGTAGTTACTCCTACAGAATCAGACTACAAAGATTAAAGAAATATTCACTTTTTATTTCATATAGTTCTGTATTAATTGCCTATGTAATAGCAAGCATGTACTACCTTTAATAATTTTTTAATCACCGATTTTAAAATTTACTTAAATGTGCCATCAGTTTAAATAATTGTCTTTTTTACACACATTAAATTCAACATTTTCTTGTGTCAATTTTTAATTATCCAACCCAAAGGAAAAACTGAACACGGCAGCAAACGCCAATGGGTTATATTCGGCTTCCAAACACATGACAGGTTTTTACAGCATCCTTACTCAGAACATACCCCAGAGGAAGTATTCAAGTGGTACCCTGCAACGTCTAGAATAAAAAATTTGCTGTGTGATATCTATACAGTAAAGGTAATTATCATCACCTTTAGTATTCACATTTTACTCCATCATACCCAGGCTTTAAAAACCATTGCCAATACATGTGGAACCAGATTTTTAAAAAAAGAAAAAAAAAAAAAAGCACCCTGAGAACAGACAGGTGCAGATAAACACAAAACAGTTCTTAACTTCAAAGAATGAAACAAGTTGGAAAAATACCAAACTAGGTTTTAGAAGAGAGTGGCGAGAGGGAGGAACAGGAAGCATCTCAGTCTCTCATTCCTTCTTCCTTGCTGACTTATCTCTCGATGCCTCCCACCTCAACTCCTTAGTGAACTCACCAAAGAGGGGCTCTGGGGCTTGCTTGAAATGCGCAAATCAAATTATGCTATAAGCAAGAAAAGGTTAGAATCATACCTTTTCCAAAATGAACTTGTTTAAATATGGCATGTAGCCCTGATTGGAGACAGGTCCCTCATCATCATCCCTGAAGTGCTCTTCAAGGGCAACGGGGTCATGCGGAACCTTCAGCACCGTGCACAGATTATGGGAAAGGACCTAAGGGGAAAAAGAGAACAGGTGAAAGGCATCTACTACCCAGCACATGACACCTTCACTGTCTGAACACAACATACTGCACTCTGCCCTTGATAGAAAAAGACAAAATAAACTAGCAAATACACGGTGAGTACAGCTCAGCTGCCAGATTCCCACCTGTTACTCGTGATTCTTTCTCATTCCCTTCTCAGTTTTGGTTCACCTCAAACAAGTCTCTGTTACATGCCTATTATGAGCCACACTCCATGCAAGATCTGTGACTGTAATACTCCTTGAAGTCTTTTATTAATTGGTCCACATTAGAAAGAAAAGGGGGGAAAAGAGCAAGAGAATGTGTTCAAAATTAAACTTTTCCCGAAGTAGAGCAGAATCAGCCAATTAGAGCTGTTTGGAGAAAGAACCTGGTACTGGGCAGCTGCAGCCAGGGGTTCTGGATAAGGTAGCTGACCTGGGCAAGTCCCAACATTTCTGGACTTCAGTTTTCTCACTTATTCAATACAAGGGGCCAAATTAATGTACATATCTGAGGGTACTTCCAAAATTTCTTGGAAAAATTGAATTGAAAGGTAACACAAATATTTCCATGAACTTTCTGAAGTACCCTCGTATACCAAATATTTACTAGTAATCTCTAAGTGTCCAAACATCTCTAAAATTCTATGACTCTAGGCTAAATTTTAGTGTGAGTATAAAAGAACATAAATATAAAAAGAGAAAGAAATCAAGGGCCCGGTTTAGAAATAGGAGAAAAATAAATAGCAAAAATATCTCAGGAGCTGCCAAAATGGTTGAAAATTTTTTATAGAAAACCTGCATTCCACAGCATGTAAATATAAAAGGCTACTGGTCTTGCAATAACCTAAGTGAACACTTCAACATCGAGGTAGCTGAATTAGCAGTTTGGCCAATCTCAATACCAATCTTGCTTTATATTAAATAAAAATTAAAAAATAAAAAAGTCACTTCCACTTCATTTGTCCATTCTGAACAGGACAAATTACATAGCTAAGGCTGTACTTTCTTTAACAGAGATCTTCCTAGATGTCAAATCTCAGGTTAAAATATTCCCTATTTTTCTCGGCCCTAAATATTTGACTACTTAAGGAGCCACATCCATCTCAATAAACACTTTCAATTCCATTAAGCAAGTCACATTTTTCTGCATACACATATTTTATTTAGGATTTAAGATTAAAAATTTTTAATCTATAAAGAGAACATTTGCATATCTTTTTTCTAAATTTGTTTTGTTTCACAAAGCTTATTTATGTGGAGATCCTTTTCTACATGCTCTACTGGTTTTAAGGAAGTAGGTAAAGGAAAGGAAGTAAATTCACAAGTGGTTATAAATGCAGTAATGAAGACTTTCATCAGCCCCTACAAAGCAGGCTGTGTTTCTCAGGCAAACCCTCTACTTGCCAGTAGAGCACATGAAAAGAACACGGTGGAGCTTTTACTGAAGAATCTTGCACCACAGTCAGCAAAATCCTAAACAGACATTTCCTTTCTCTATTTACCTAGTGAAACCTATACAGTAATTATCTACCCCAAAGAGGTTTTTTGAGGATCGATTTCAAGGATGTAAAGTGCTTAAAAACTGTAATGTACCATGGAAATATAAGTTTTAGAGAAATGAAGAGCATATTTCTCAGATCAGACTCAAAGATCATTCAAATTTTAAAATCATTTGAGACTTTACTAAAGAAAAATTCCAAACCACTGGTTAAATTATGGCATATCCTTAAAACATTAAAAACCATGAGGAAGCTCACTATGTACTGATGTGAAAAGATCTCCAAGATAAATTAAGTGAAAAAAACAAGATACCTGAGAGTACACCATCTTTTGTGTAAAAGAAAAAGAAGAAAAAAATAAGACATTCTGGAGGGATACATAAGAAACTAATAACTGTGAGGGAAAACAAATTTGATGGCAGACCGGGGGTAAAAGAAGACTTTTCACTGCACCTCCCTTTTTTATTAAGCTTTAGAGAAAAAAAAATTTACCTATTCGAAAATGTACTACCTATTAAAAAATTTAAATACATATTTTTAGAGTAGCCAGCCTAAGATCACCTAGCTAACTCTATTTATCTTCATAGTCTGTTCTTTTTCTTCTATATTAACCTACTGCCTGTAGATGAAGTATAAAAGGAAGATATGTTCCACAGCAATTTACCATGATTAATGGATAAGTAAGGGTAATAAATGAGTTCAAAAAAGGAGAAATAATGTGTGCTACAATGACTTCATAGAGGAAGTGAAATGTAAACTAGGGCTTAAAGGATATATAAGAATAGCTTTTGCATAGGAATAGAGGCAACTAGAAGACTTTCCAGACAGGGAGATAACATGAGAAAAGTAGATGACTAGTGCAAAGTCCTTGGGAACAAAAAGAAAACACTGTCTCCCCCACACCCTCCATTTCTCCGCCTCTGGGTTTCATAGATCCTTAGACTAAGTCCTGGCAGGAGCCTTGGATGTCATATTGTCATCCTTCTCATTTTGTAAATGGTGAAAACTGGCTCAAACAGATTAAATTTGTTTTTCTTGACTAAGGTTACTGAGCCGAACTGAGATCAGAACTCAAGTTTTGTAATTCCTGGTCCAGCACTCTCTAGTCATAAGAAACACTGTTTTCAGTTCTCTAAAGTCAACAACAATGCTCTTTGTATATGTAGGTGCTTAGTGTGATTCAGTGATGCCAATGAGGAATATTTATGTTTGAACTCTAGAGTTCAGCATCGGATAACTAAACAGCACTCTTTTAAATACAGGGATATTTGAATTCAGTGATCATTTCCTTAATCATCTGACTTAGTTAAGCAGATTGTGAGGGTGGCAGCATATTATAGCAAAAAAGATCCTGGAGGAGGAGACCTGAGCTCCACTCCTGCTTTGCTACTTACTCACTTGGTCTCAGTATCCATACTACAAAATAAGGATTTCCAGTTTTCTCTAAAATTTGGGGTAGCAGGGGGGTGGGGAACCCAACCCTTGTCAACCCAAACTCATTTCATGAATTCAGCAAAAAAAGCTATAATTCAGAGCAAACATTTAGTGTTGTTATAGCTTTTTTCATCAGTTAGAAAAGGGAAATCTTCCTCAAATAAAGTAAAAACAAACTGAATAAAATAAATGAAAAAGTGTTTCTAAAAGAAAAAAAAACATATGCTATCTTTAGAACTTTTTATCAGTAATTTTTTAAAAAGCTTAGACAATATCAAGTCATTTCTTTTTTTTTTCTTTTTTTTTTTTTTTTTTCCTTTTTGAGACCGGCCGCACCGCGCTCAGCCAGTGAGTGCTGT
>NW_007727408.1:146871-154446 GCF_000696425.1 Galeopterus variegatus
TAATTTTTTAAAAAGCTTAGACAATATCAAGTCATTTCTTTTTTTTTTCTTTTTTTTTTTTTTTTGTCCTTTTTGAGACCGGCCGCACCGCGCTCAGCCAGTGAGTGCTGTGAGCGCACTGGCCATCCCTATATAGGATCTGAACCCGCGGCGGGAGCGCTGCTGCGCTCCCAGCGCTGCACTCTCCCGAGTGCACCACGGGCTTGGCCCATCCTCTTTCTTTTTGATTGCTTTTGTCTTGATCTGCTTTTTAGCTTCCTCATCTGGAGAGGGGGCTAGTGCCTCTTGGAACAATTTCCTCTAAAGGTGGGTGCTGAGAGATGAGGGCTCCCAGGGAGAGAATGGTCGCAGATGGTTGGGTGCACATAGTTCTTTGCCACTGGAGTTAACTTGGCTCTGTTGAATAGTACCAATCATCATGTTGGGTCTTAGGGAACTGACTGGGTGGAGTTGGGGTAGCACCAGTGTGTCACTGCAACTTAGAAACAAGATGTACGCATGTCCACAGTGTCATCTTTTAGAGGCAGGGCTATCTGTTTTTCCAGAAAGAGAGGTAAGGTGGCACAGAGAGGAAAGAACAACAGAGTGAGAGGCTTGGATTCTAATCCCAGTTTCACTACACATAAAACTGTGATTTGGGGCACATGTCCTAATCTCTGACTCAGCCTCTTCATCTGTAAAACAGCCAATGGTATTTACTCCCCTAGTGGAGAGACTAAAACAAACAATGGGTGGTATGAGTCTACTCTAGAAAGGATAAATTGCCGTATACACTTATGGAGCTTTTACTTCTTTTTACTAGTTTACATTATGGACATCAAAATTTTGGTTTGGTTATACATTTTATTTTTTTATTAAAAATGACTTGAGGGCCGAGCCCGTGGCGCACTCAGAAGGGCCATGACCCGTGGCGCCACGGGTTCGGATCCTATATAGGGATGACCAGTGCACTCACAGCGCTCACTGGCTGAGCGCGGTGCAGCCGGTCTCAAAAAAGGACAAAAAAAAAAAAAAAAGAAAGAAAGAGGACTACAAGTTCTTGATTTGAAAAAGGACTGCCACTGAATCACTCTAATCAGAGTGTTTGGAAGTTTCTTGAAAAAGCTGAATTTATCGCTCTTCAAATGTCTGTTCTTCCAAAGGCCATTCTTTTAGCACCCACATGAGTGCTAGGCAACTTTGCTTTCATTCCCCTGGTTGGAAGAATAAACTATTGTTACCACAATAAAAGATCTGTATCCATGCCAGAAACTCATCTCTCCAGTTCCTTCATAGCTGTCTGCTACTGCCTCTGCAGGGCCTCTGCTGACAAGAGGTGACTAATTAACTGCAAGAGCTCTGCTCGTGTGGTCCGCTCCTGTTCAGTGGTTTGCCATTTACCTGTTTTAAGCATTCTGTTCCAGCTATCATGAAAATAAAATCAAGGATGCTGAACAACTAAACACTGTTGTAACACACGAGTGCATCATGTTCACCTTCCTCCCTCCCAAAGATGCAGAGATTCTAAAAGTTTCTTTGAAACATGCCTCCCAGTCACACAGTTTCCCTGTACAGGATGTGCGTAATGGGCAAGATTCAACACTGAAAAAAATGGGTGGGGATCTCTATTCCGAAAGACTTATCTGAATCGACACAATTATAGAATTATAATTTATAATAGGCAATCTTTCTTTAAAACATGAAAATTCCTGTCTGATTTATAAAATTTCAAGCTAATGGCTAATTACCAGAAAATTCTTCCTGACAATGAACCAGAATGACCAATTTCCTACCACCGCTATGCCGTGCCTTAGGAGCATTGTCTACTGGAAGTCCTGACCCTTATCACATGGAGTCATTTTCCCCTTCCTGACAATGTCTTTTAGTCCTGCTTATCACTGCTTAAGTCTTGCTTGCTTTCTCTTAAATGATCTTTATTCTATTCAGCCTAAAAAATCTCAAAGTCGTCATTGACACTGCCCTCTCTCAATCCCTGGTGAAATCAATTACTATCCTAGACACTTTAACCAAATTAATCTTCAAGTGCTACTTACATCATGTTATTACCCTTGCCTAAAAGTCATCAAAAGCTCACAGAAGGAAAAGCCAAGGATGTATCTGAGCTCTGCATTTAAGTCACTTCACAAGCCAGCCCACTTCGCCTTTCTAGCCTTATTTCTTCCTACCCCTCTGCACAAATGGTACAAATCCAGCCAAATGAGCTTACTCACTGTACCCCAAGCAAACCCTACACCATTCCTCCTCTGGGCTCTTGCTCAAACCACCCCCACCTCCATTTCTACCTAACATAAACACCATTTCTTTCTGCAGCCTTCACCAACCAACACCAAGATAGTCTTTCCCCACTGTGTGTTTCCCAAGCAGTCTGTACCTCTGTTGTTACACTACCACACATGATTTTTCTCTCCCACAACACTGTTAATGTCTGAACGGCAGGCCCATATCTTATCACTGTTGCAGTCCAACAGCACCTTAAGATGCTGCCCAGAATCCAGAAGGCTTTCAATAAATGCTGAATAAATTCTTTCACAAAATTCTCTTTTAACAGTATCTATTCCTGTCTCCTTACTTCACATATAAAAAGACTGAGGCCTGAGACTCGGCCTAGATCACACAGTATTAGTAACAAAGCAGGGACTAGAACCCGAGTCTCCTGTCTGTCCCACAGTGATGTCCTGTGCTGGAAACATTCCCCTTCTGCCTAGTCACATCCTTTAACTGGGCCATTCTTCATAAACTCTAGAAAACCTCCACTGCCCACACCTTCACCCGCTCTGATGAATTCCTATTCAGGGTTTAATTGTATTCTGTTTCACATGCTAGTGGTATCTCAAATACCTAACTGCAATGGGATTACACTCTAACTGAACCATCCTTAATAAGTTATTTTGGATAACTCACCAATTTAGCTCTCTTCAGAAACTAAACAGAAAATACTGATAAATTTAACCACATAAAATTTTTAAAATTTTCCCTTTAAAAAGAAAGATACCATAAACAAACAAAAGGCTAATAGCTCCAATATTCAAATCACTCCTGGAAATTAATAAGAACATGATGAACACCTAATAGAAAAATAAACAGCAGACATGAACAGAAAATTCACTAAAGAAATTAATGACTAATAAATATAGGACGCCTTACAAGTTCAGGATGGGACTCCTGGGACCTTTAACTTTTAGACTGTAAAGCTGAGGATAAAGTTGTTTGCTGTATACTGTGTTTAGTATAAGTGTGTCTTACTGTTTCTCCACTAAAAACTCTTTTTAAATGTAGTTTGTTATTATAGCACCTTTTACAAAGAAACTATACTTGCACAGTTTTACACTGTACATACTGTATAAAGCTTGTCCTCTGAATGGACCTCTTATTTCTATGTGGAATTTCATATCCTGCAATGTTCTGTAAGTAAAGATTAAATTCCATCCTTTTCTTCACTTCAAAAAAAAAAGAAATATAGGAAAATATGCTTAACATCATTAGTAATCAAAAGAATGTAAATATAAAGAGCCTGCAAATACACTTTTTGCCTGAGTAACAATACCTGATGTGGAGCAGATATAAGGGAATAAAGACTGCCAATACCCAACACTGAAGAAGGCACAGGTTTTCTTAACCTCAACACAACTGACATTTTGGGCTGAATATTTGTTTGGGAGGCAAAGGGAGGTGTGCTATGCATTGTAGGATGTTTAGCAGCATCCCTGGCTGAAAAAAAATCAAAACATCTCAAAAACCTATGAATAGGAACACAGGTCAATAATGCACAATGCATCAACACAATGAAACAGTTCACAGCCATTATAAAGGATGGTATCTGTATCTATACACATTGATATAGAAAGATGATCCTAACACAAAACTTAAGAGAATAGTTTACCAACCAACTGAGCTAACCAGCCAGTCCAAGAAAATAGGTTACAAAAGCATACGAAATATAATCTTATTTATATAAAAAAATATATATGTCTGTATATATGCATTTGTGGGTATGCATATGCGTGCTGGTGTGGGAGGAGGAGAGAGAGAGATATCAGAAAAGATATTCACTAAAAAGTTAATTGCATCTGCCTTTGGTAGTGGAATTTCAGGTGTTTTACCTTTGCCTCTATACTTTAATGTATGTATTGTTTGAATATTCTATGTATTATGTCTAAAATCAGAAAAAAGTGAAGCTTTCATATTTATGTAAAAATATTAAATAGGGCTGGGGGTTTGCTATGGTCTGAATGTGTCCTCCAAATTTCATATGTTAAAACTTCTTGGGCCAGCCCGGTGGCGCACTGCTACAGTGCACCGCTTGGGAGTGTGGTGGCGCTCCCGCGGAGGGTTCGGATCCCACATACAGACTGGTTCCCGCTCACTGGCTGAGCAAGCTGTGCGGGCGCAACACCGAGGGTTGCGGTCCCCTTGCCGGTCCCGGTCCGGTGCGGGCGCGACACTGAGGGTTGCGATCCATTGCCGGGAGCAAAAAAGGACAAAAAGGACAAAAAAAAAAAAACTTCTTAAAGGTGGTTCCATTAGAATGTAATCCAGTAGCATATACTGTAGTTCAGTGGTATATATTCTGTGGACATCACAGCAGATGGTTTTGAGTTAGATATCCTATATCCTGCCTTAATCTGTCTAATCACTCAAGGTGATGATAAAGATCACAAATCTGAGGTTTACCCCTGCTGCCCCATCTTCTGACCACCTTGACCCATCATGGTCCCTATAATATGGCTTCAATCCCCATCGATCTCCTGAAATTGCTTTTTCAAAAGGATTCTATGGTAGACACAGAGATGCACCACTCAAATGCCCCCTCAAGAAAGGAAATGTCATCCAGCTACAGGGATTGTGGTTAGCAGACAGCCTCCCACTACCTTCAGGGTCCACCTCAGCTAATGACTGAGCAGAGTGGTGGTATCACTTCTCCCCATTGTGGGACTCCCCTAACAGGCAATCTTTGCTCCAGACCTCCTGGTTTTGCCAAATCTCTATCACGGTTTGACAGCTCCTTTTCCTAATCCTGCTTCCTCTCCCCTGTTCCACAGGTGTTTCTCCCCAGTAACCCTTTTGCACTCCTAATACTGTCTTAGCATCTATTTCATGGAGAACCCAAACTGAGACTGATACTTTCTGGCCAAGTCACTCTTCCAAGTTTCTGGCACTTGGCAGTCTGGATCGCTGTCCCCCTAACCCCCCGCGACTTTTTCTGGTCCCATGACACACCATTTTCTACGTTTTTCAAAGTTGCCTTTATAGAGTCATATCCTTCACCTTCATTCTCCCAATCTGGACATTTCCCAAAGCCCAATTTTCAGCCCTGAGTTCTTCTTTCTCCTTATGCTGTTCTTAGAAAGTGCTTTTATTCTGATAACTTTAAGTCACCTCTATTCTAATGACTCTCAGATCTCTTTCTGATCTTGACCTCTCAAATGAGCTCTGGTTTATACCACTAACCAATACTAGAGATTTATACTCTTAAATCTGCTTTACATCCAAAAGATCCAAAGGAGAGTTCATCACCTTTCCTTCCCAAAACAGGTTTACTACCCTGAATCTGACTTTCATATCACTATTCCCGTTACAACAAAACTACAGAAAAACACGTGTCCTTATATCTCTTTTTCTTATAGTTTGTCCTTTTTCTGGACCTAATTCGGCCCCAGCCAACACCAACTCCTCTCTTCTACTGAATGAGCTGCTCTGTCACCTTCAGGCTAATCAGAGAGTCTGAGGCTAGGGAAACAAGGGCTCCTCTCCCTCAGTACCAAGCCCCATTCTCCCCTCCAAGGCCCTTAACAAAGACACCCCCCAACCATGGTAAACACATCAAGCTTACAAGGTTCAGTTAGAAGGCCAAATCTTGAAGATCTCATCTGCTACCCCATATTTTACAAATGGGGAAACTGAAGGCCAGCAAAGAGAAGTGACTTCCCATGGCCAAACAAGAAATGGAGCACAGACAGGTCTACCAACTCCCAACCAGTGCTCTCTCTCTTGACACTTTTCCTGTTCTTCCAAGGGTTTTACTTTCCAAATCCTTCATCATGTGTTTTTATAGGGGAATTTCACATGTCCTTTAGTGACAAATGTCTCCTCCTCTAGGAAGCATTCTCTGACCTAACTTCTCCAATCCTAGCCCCCGGCTTGGTAGGTTCTCTTCCTCTGTGTTCCCCAGTACTGTGTACTTTCTTTATCTCACTGTATGGGAATTTCACATGTCCTTTAGTGACAAATGTCTCCTCCTCTAGGAAGCATTCTCTGACCTAACTTCTCCAATCCTAGCCCCGGGCTTGGTAGGTTCTCTTCCTCTGTGTTCCCCAGTACTGTGTACTTTCTTTATCTCACTGTATTTGAATTGCTTGTCTGTATCACTCACAAGTCCTTAAGCTCTATAAGGGTAGGGAACATATCTGTATTGATCCCCACAGCCATCACCCCTGTCCAGCACTTACCAACTTACCCAGATTTCATTGCAGTCTTCTAACCTGTCTCCTCATCTCCAGCCTCTCACCTTTGATCATCACGACCACATCATCAGAAAAATCTTAAAACTATACCTGTCATATATCTGCCTGAAAACTTTTAATGACTTCCCCTCTTTATAGGATCATTCTGAACTAGTCATTCTAGCATAGATTGTCAGTCAACAAATGGATATGTTAAATATCTATTCTGTGCAAGAACATTCAAAAACATCTAAAATGTAGCCCCATCTCCCCTTAAATCTTAATTTTCCACTATGCCTCAAAACATTCTACTCCACCCAGAGTACTTCCTTTCTGCTCACAAATATTCCAAGTTTAGGCTCTTGCTCTTATCCACAATGCCACAACCATATTTGCCGACTTGCTGTGACTATAACAGACAAGATCTGCCCCATTCCCTCAAAAACACAGCTAAAGTTCTACCTTCTCCATGAAACTTTCCTTTTTTACAATTGTCTGCATCTCTTCCTCTATTGACTTTGAACATCTACAGCAGCTCTGTCCAACAGAAATATAATGTGAACCACATGTGAAATTTAGAATTTTTAAAGCCACATTAAAAAAAGTAAAAGGAAACAGGTGAAATTAATTTTAATAATATATCCAAAATACTATAATTTCAACATGCAATCAATATTTTAAAAATTATTAAATAGATATCTTACATTTTGATAGTCTGGATGTGTTGTCCCCACCAAAACTCATGTGGAAATCTGATCCCCAATGTGGCAGTGTTGGGAGCTGTTTGAGTCACAGGGGTGGATCCCTCATGAATGGATTAATGCTCTCCCTGAGGAAGGGGGTCCTGAGTGAGATCTCGCTTTATTAGTTCCCATGAGAGCTGGTTGTTTAAAAGACCCTGGTACCTTCTCTCTCTCTCTCTCTTGCTTCCACTCTCACCACGTCATCTGCTTGAACCCACCAGCTGCCTGCTGCCTTCTGCCATGAATCTTATTAGTTTCCATGAGAGCTGGTTGTTTAAAAGACCCTGGTACCTTCTCTCTCTCTCTCTCTTGCTTCCACTCTCACCACGTCATCTGCTTGTACCCACCAGCTGCCTGCCACTTTCTGCCATGAATAGAAGCAGCCTGAGGCC